>NC_092420.1:85324025-85626525 GCF_040894005.1 Engystomops pustulosus
CATGTACAATCTACTCAGCCCCTCCTGCTCTATAACACGCTGCCTGCAGATAGGACACCATGTACACACTGCTGAACTCCTCCTGCTCTACAACATGCTGCCTACAGACAGGACACTATATATAATCTACTCAGTCCTTTCTGCTTTATGAAATGCTGCATGCAGATAGGACACTATGTACAATCTACTCAGCCCCTCCTGCTCTATAACATGCTGCCTGCAGATAGGACACTATGTACAATCTACTCAGCCCCTCCTGCTCTATAACATGCTGCCTGCAGATAGGACACTATGTACAATCTACTCAGCCCCTCCTGCTCTATAACATGCTGCCTGCAGATAGGACACCATGTACAATCTACTCAGCCCCTCCTGCTCTATAACACGCTGCCAGCAGATAGGACACTATGTACAATCTACTCAGCCCCTCCTGCTCTATAACATGCTGCCTGCAGATAGGACACCATGTGCACACTGCTGAACTTCTCCTGCTCTATAACATGCTGCCTGCAGATAGGACACTATGTATAATCTGCTCAACTCCTCCTGCTCTATAACATGCTGCCTGCAGATAGGACACCATGTACAATCTACTCAGCCCCTCCTGCTCTATAACACGCTGCCAGCAGATAGGACACTATGTACAATCTACTCAGCCCCTCCTGCTCTATAACATGCTGCCTGCAGATAGGACACCATGTGCACACTGCTGAACTTCTCCTGCTCTATAACATGCTGCCTGCAGATAGGACACTATGTATAATCTGCTCAACTCCATGGCCAACTGGCTGAGAGTAGTCTTTGCTGAAAATTGCAATTAAATTATGGGATGTAAACGGTATTCCGGTGTAATAAATCCCCTTATTGTCTTCAATCCTATTTTAATATGATGGGGGGGGGGGGGGTTATGAAGTTCATTCTCCAGCCAAAAAATCTGTTTTTGACAATGAGCCAAAACTACAAACACAAAGTAGGTGCAAAAAATAGTCACAAAAGTTCAGAAAAGGGGACATAACATAAATGACCCCCAATATATTATAGTTGGGGGTCTGATACAGACTATTCATTGGGGTCCAGCTTTCCTCTGATCATGCAAATTGGAGTCTAGTCATGTGCTTAAACCCCCCATGATCAACCATTATCACCTATCCTGATACTGACTACTGATGGACCGCCCCTTTAAGTATCCATGTCTAGGAATATCTGTAGTTAGCAGGAATTTATCTGGATCTCTATCTCCATGGATTATCTCTTGTGAAGTGTTTACTGATATCTCAGGCTGGGTTACTGTCTGTCTGTCTGCGGGGGTCCTGTGCAGGACGTCTACATACAGTAGCTGCCACACGCAGGGGGTCTGCAGACTGGTGACATTGTGTAATGACTGATATATCAGCCTCCATCTCCGGCCACTGCTGGCAAAACTGCTACATAAAAGAATTGGCTAAAAAGCAAAAAAAAATAAAAAATCCCTTAGTGGATCTTCCTCAGGAGACCACCCACAGGAGGCAGTAAATAACAGGGGTCCCAAATATTTAACCCTATGAAAAATGGCATCAGGGTCAATATTTTTTCCTATATTGATACAATGTAACAGATTATATACACCATTGACTCCACAATGAGAAGATTTGGTGACGTAATGTGATCGTCCCCAAAGTCCTGATGCTCCATGCCCTTGTGACCAGAACTAACAGAAGAGAAGAAAACCCTCAGCAGGTAGCAGCGCCGGACCCAGCATACATCCTAGACTACATTGTATCATACAGGACCTGGGAGACCACTAGAGATATGATTAGAGAGTCATTGGGGCAGATTTATCAAGCTGCCTAAATTTAAGAATGTGCTTAGTTGACCATGTCACCCAATTACAGCTCCCCTTTAAAATATTCATGAGCACTGGTAAAATGAAAGCTGAGCTGTGATTGGTTGGCATGGGCAACTAAGCACATTCGTAAATTTAGCTTGATCAATCTCCCCCATTGTGCCCTGTGTTGCCAATATGTACCCAAATAAGGTCCGCTTCACACTTGCGTTTAGAAAGTTCTGTTTGCCCGTTCCGCAGCAGCTCCCATCTTCTTTTCCCGCTATTGTAACATAGGAGACTTTTAATAAAAAATCAAAGCCCCTTTAAGTCCAGTCTGAAATTTTATTTACCTGGAAGTGCCCTTTAAGTAATTTCATTTTATTATTCATACCACAATCTCTGTCCATAACTTCTGTCATATGACCACTTCATTTCAATAACAATAATTTATTTACAGTATATAGCACCTACAGATTCCACAGCGCTGCACAGAGTTCGCCAAATCGGTAAAACAGCAGTAAAACTGTTGTAGATATAACAGTGTTCTAACTCCCATCATCATATAATGCAGTGGGGCGCAGTAATGGAATAGAATATGGGGGGGTTTGGGCGGCCGCCCGGGGCAAGGCTCCTAGTGGCCAAACCATCCTCCTATTTTGATACCTTCCCATGTAGAGATAATAAAGAGAAGGACCTCCAGCCATGTCATTCACATACATGCACCCAAACTCTCAACACACATGTATACAAGATACAGGACCTTTAAAGACCCCTCAAAGGTCCTCCAACTACAGAGCTGAAGGCGGACAGAAGGGAACGTCCCCTTCCACAAAAAGCTTGGTTCTGATACTGTTTGCAGCCACTTAGTGTCCATATATGATGGGGACCCCACATCCTGTACTTAACCCCTTGTTCCCTGTGCAGACGTGTGCCTGTGTGTGCGTGTGTTTGGGGTAGTCAGCAGGAATAGTTGCCAGTACTCAATGAACTACGTAAGGTGTGACCTTCGCCCTAATAAAGGCAACCTGTCAGCAGTTATTGACGTTCCGGGGAATTGTGTAGTTATAAAACATTAATCATAGTGGGTCTCAGCTTTGCCTATTTTTGCGCCTGGTTTGTTCTTTTTTTGGCTCCTGATCTATGATGGATCTAGTTCTGTCTTAGCAAATGCACTTTGGAATTGTCGCATGTCCGATTCATTTGCGCCTAATTTGTCTCTAGTTTTTACCTTACAAAGCAAATCTCATTAGTGACTAAAAATGGAACGAGATGGAAAAAAGGTGACAGAAGGTTCAGGGCTTCATCTCTGCACATAAAGTCTCAGCTTGTACAATGTCCGGACCACATTGTGATGTAACTGCAGGGACTAAAAGTTACAGAGATGTAAGAAAAAAAAAATCTTTACCTTTTTTATTATAATTTACAGGAAATGGAGACTGATAATATTCTCAGCTCTGTACAATAAGACAATAATCACTCCCAGAGATGATCCCATAGACAATGATGAAGTCGTTACTGGAGAAATTTTACATTTTAAAACTGCTCCGAAGTATTTTCCATGTTGCATAGAGGTGATTCTTCATTTGGGAAGCAAAAACTTATGTTTTCAGTAATGAAAAGTGAAGTTTTGTAGGTGCATTTTTGTGCATTTTTTGCAACTTTTTATGCGCAAATTAGTGATAGACGCCAAGGAAACATCTGTATAGCAGCCTCTCACTATATCAGATAAGGAGCAGGGTCTCAAAATCACTAAGTGCCGGACTTTGACGTGCGCCTAAAAAACTCGCAGAAATGCGCCAAATTAACTAACTCCGCCACGTTTTTGCGCGTCGCAAAAGTCTAAAAAACTATGATCAATGTCCCCCTATGTATGATGCAAAAAATTCATTTATATTCTAGTATCGTAGCTTCCTAAAGAGCTCTGGGGTAGTGTCCTCACACTGCTGTGCACTTAGCTCTCTGCATTGTGCTTCTCCATAGTCTGCTCTGACTAAAACCTGGGCCAGGCTTCTGGATGGATACTTCTGCAGTAACTCAGAATCAATGGGTATACAGGCAGTCCCCGGGTTACAAGATAGGTTCCATAGGTTTGTTCTTAAGTTGAAATTGTATGTAAGTCGAAACTGTATATTTTATAATTGTAGATCCAGACAAAAAAATTTTTTGCCCCAGTGACAATTGGAGTTTAAACAATTTTTGCTGTAATGGGACCAAGGATTATTAATAAAGCTTCATTACAGACACCTTACAGCTGATCATTGTAGCCTGGGACTATAGTAACATCCAGAGAGGTCACCAGAGGTCACAGTGGGAAGAAGGGTCCGTCTGTAACTAGGGGTTGTCTGTATGTCGGTGTTCTCAAGTAGGGGACCGTCTGTATTGCTGTGAAACAGCTAAATACAGACAGCAGTGTGAGGACATTCCCCCGGTGCTCCAAGTCCAGCTACATTTCTGGAATATAAATTAATATTTCACAGTCCCGCTGCTACTAACAAGACACAGAAAAATATGATGACACATTTTCCAGGGACAATACTGGCAGTCTAAACTGCTGACAGCTTCCCTCTTAAAGGGGATGTCTAAGATAATGAGTAGTAAGCAGCTGTGTTAATGACTCGTACATTCATAAAGTCTCTTTTGGTTCCTTAATCTCCTCACCTTTTCATCAGTTTGTCTTACAAGACGTTTGCATTATCAGGCGGTGATGTTATCAGGAGGGCCCTGCGGTCCCACAAGTGCCGGCTTTTACATGCTATCAGCGTCTGGCTCAGCAAGAAGATACTTTCACAATTCCCATCTTCCTGTCAGAAGCCTCCAAACCCCTATCATTACAATGCACACGCCATGTCTCCGAGATACTGGAGATACAAGGGGCTGATTGCCACGACTAAGATGACAGCCTGCAGAGCGCGCAACAAATGGGCCAGCACAGGAATCAGCCACTAGGTATTCTTCACTGTCTGCTGTGCGGGACGTCGCCACATCCCAGGCGGAGAACGCCGCTCATTATTCACCGCACACAGCAACGAGATACCACACGTTTTATTATGGCGTAATATTTCGACGGTCTGATGAATGTTACATACGGGGGGGGGGGAGTCCAAACAACATCAGTGCAGCAGATCTGGACAGTTGCTCTTATCTGCTGAGCACAGTGACATCCATAGGACATCATCCCCGCGTACGACACATCACATGACCCTGGCAACATAGATAATAACCGTATTCTAACCGTCCCCTTCTACATTTCACGTATAAACAGCCTGATATTGAGTCCTGTCCAGGTCATAAAATAAGTAAAAATAAACTTGTCTGACTCCTTTGTAGCAGTAACCGGACCGCTGGGATCGGAATGGAGGGTGACGTTTATTTTACAATGTTGCAACTTTGTATACAACTTGTCACCATGTTTTACCCCACTAAACTACTAGTCCCCCCTAGGTCAAATATGGAATGTCCCTTACAGTATTCCACTTTTTATGTGCAATCGGACCCGTGTACGTATAAAAATAAATCTCCCCCAAAGTCAGGCAAATATGACTCTGCTCAACTCATTTTCACATAAGATGAGTCAAGTTTAGAGGCTGCAGGGGTAGTACCAATCCATTGGCCCCTATGTAGAGGGGTCTGTAAAGGGGTAGTATGAATCCATTGGCCCCTATGTAGAGGGGTCTGTAAAGGGGTAGTATGAATCCATTGGCCCCTATGTAGAGTGGTCTGTAGAGGGGTAGTATCAATCCTTTGGCCCCTATTTTCAATTAGTTAGTACCTAAAACCATGCTATTTGTGTCATATTAAAGATAAGGATCTCCTCTTTCAGATCACATCAGGATTATGGTTCTGTGAGCTACAGAACCAGAGATACAGGCAGCTAAATACTTACTTGGAAATACAAGCTGCAGCTAAAGATCCAGTTCCTGCCTATTTTTTAACGGATTGTATTTCCAGTTCTTTAACTCACAGAACCATAAGCCTTATGGGATCTGTAAGATGAGATTTGTATCTTTAATGTGGCACCATAAGAGGGTTTCTAGGAGCAAAGACCGGAGCGTTGACAGTGAATTTCCCTGTGCAGCCTCTAAACTTCACTCATCTCAGGTAAAATATGACTCATCTCTGCTCATTGTCACATGAGTTTATAGACGGGTGAGGCATGTGAGAATCCACATAAAAGAGGGAATTCTAGAAAGGGCATTTCATCCCTGAGCTGAAGGGGGCTGCTTGTTTAATGGGGTAAAATATGGTAAACTGTAAGTACAATGGCATGGGCAGCCTCCAAAATCTGCCTGTATGGGGTCCCCGGAAATTCCTTGCTTAAGTGATGATGATAATGATGAATAAATAAAGATTGACTGTAATTCTGTAGTTAGAAGCACCTTAAAATCTGATGCCTATGGCATATCAATGCAGCCATTTCTTTCTGATGACATCAGACTTATGGATTTGTGAGCTACAGAACCAGAGATACAGGCAGATAAAGACCCAGTGGGAAATGCAAGCTGCAGATCCAGTTCCCCCCTATTTTTAATTGTCCATAAATGTCAAGTTCTGTAGCTCACAGAATTATAACCTTGATGGGATCGGAAAGATGATATTCCTATCTTTAACATGACACCTGCAGCATGTTTCTAGGTGATAGGGGCTTCTTAACTGACACTACCCCTTTAACCACTAAACTTGACTCATCTCATGCGAATATAGAAAGAGTCGTATTTGCCTGACTTTGGGAGACATTTTTATTTAGGTGAACGGGTGAGCTTTTACATAAAAGAGAATTCTAGAAAAGACATTTCTAACCCAACCTGAGGGGACTTGTAGTTTAGTGGGATGAAACCTGGTGACAGGTTCCCTTTAAAGCAACTTGTATCTAACTTTAACACCCCTGTAACTACAGGCAAAAGTCTCAGCACTCCCTTTTATTTTAGAAACTAAAGAAAACATGACATATCTGATCCCCCAGAAAGTAATTGGTAAGGGGAATATCTTATAGGCTGTGTCTGGAACATGGTCGCCATCATGAAAGTCACCATATTGAATCAAGGATACATTTTTCCTATGTGAAGGAGGTCATGTAGCAGATCAAAGACAAACAGAATTGTCTCAGTGATCAATTGCCACAATCAGATTCGTTGTATCTCTTGTGGTTCAAACAATATCAACACAGAAATTTGCAACAACGACTGGAAACGTTCCCCGTGATGTACAGCTATGTGACGTGTTCTCCATGTTGCTGAAGGGGCTGTATCCAAATGCTATGAGCCCGCATGAGAATCAATGGGGAATTCTGCTACATTTTATCACAAATGTTACCATGTTATTGAAATCCACAATAAAAGGAAACCTACCACTTGAAGTGGCAGGTATAAGGGGGAACTACCGAGCACCAGCTCAGGGTGAGCTGGTGCCGGAGCTTAGTTTTGTTAGTGTTTTAAACCGCAGCTTCGGCGCAGGGAGGTACGCGCTCGGCACACCATGCGTGCGACCGTGCACGCGGCTACATAGGAAGTGAATGAGAGCCGCAGGCACGGTCGCGCGCATGGTGTGCCGAGCGCGTACCTCCCTGTGCCAAAGCAGCTTCGGCCATAAAGTTTAAAAAGTGTTTTAAACCGCGATGCTGCGGTTTAAAACACTAACAAAACTAAGCTCCGGCACCAGCTCACCCTGAGCTGGTGCTCGGTAGTTCCCCCTTATACCTGCCACTTCAAGTGGTAGGTTTCCTTTAAGTGCTGACCATTTAAAGTAAGTTTAAATTTAAGTGTTAATAAGTTTGTATGGAGTTTCAGTCAATGACACAATCTTCCCTTCTATATCATTAATCACACTGACACAGTGTAGAGATGTGGTGGCTGATAGCAGCGAGCACTAGCTTGCACACAGCGAAATAGTCAATATTTATAGAAAGATTTCCATTCAACAATAAACATATCTGAAAGCCATAAAGAGATTTGGCTTATTCCAATAATAACATGTAGATGCCAGAAATTGTGTTTGGGTGGAGTGGATACTTTTTGAAAATTTTTGGGGATCTCCAAAGGGGAATGTTGTGCAGGAAGCTAAAATCAGGGGTGAGAATCAGTGGGACAGAAAATCCCAGTAAACGTTTAATAAGCTGTAAGTGTTCAGGACCCGTCCCTTTAACTGCAAAAAAAAAAAAAAGGCTTCTTCAGCAGAAATCGATAACTGAGCAGTTACAAAGTGCTGAGTCTGAGGCTGCAAAAGTTTAACGAAAACAGAATCTGAGCAAAACCTTGATCCGTCACCCCGGAACTAATAATGCGGAGGTGTGACATGAAGCTTACAATCTGTGTCCGGACCCCTGACTGTTATGTGTCACTGATTGGGTTGGATCCACACATGGAAGATCATTTCATTCGGAGTGAAATTCAGATTTTACTACAAATCAGATTTTGCTGCAGAACTCACCCAGAGCAGAATCTGATGCAAATTGGTGCCTTATTTTGGTTATTTTGCTACTTTTGAGCTCCTAGGTCAAATTGCATCAAAAAGGGACCAAAAGTCCTGTCCAAATGTGTAAAATTTCAGTTCCCAAGATCCAACCCTAATCCTTTCCCCTTTGGCCCCATAATAGATATTGGGACACATTCACTTACCTGGTCACTGGAGTTCACAGAAAATGCATTGTCCGACCATAACGCACTGTGCCGCAATTCACTAAGATTGTGCGCCCGATATCCTGCATGTGTCGCTTCCCCACTCAGGTCCCCCGAGTTCACCTTCTTTTTAGTGGTGCATGTAAGAGCTTGGGCTTGCGATACAATTTGAAAGTTCATCCCCCGCTCAGTCCGAATCAATCTACATACCCCCCCCAATTTGCGTCAAAAACCGATAGCGTGCGCCAAAATCCAAGCGTACACACTTCTTAAATACGGCACACAAGCAATTTTAGTCTCAAAAACGGTGCACAGTCTGACAAAAGTGCACAGTGTGTCCCTTAGTAAATGAGCCCCAATGTTCTCCTTCTGGGGCAGATTAAGACTAGAATAGGTCCTGGGCTGCAGGGCCGGTGTTAGGGGGCGGCAAACTGGGCATTTGCCCAGGGCCCCCTGTCCTATAGGGGCCCACTGCATGTGGACTTTTGTGGGCAGAGAATGTATTGCTCCTTTAATATCCCTTGGTTGAATCCCCGGGTGAAGATGCTGATCATCTATCTCCTCTCTATATATCTATCATCTATCCGTCTAGTTATTTATCATAAAAGTTTAATTTGCGGTTCCACTTTTAGTTTTGCCAAGAGCCCCACTTTGTCTAAAACCAGCCCTGCTAGACTGTATAAATATTATTGCCCCTACAAGTCTGGAATCACTTCTTACATCTGGTACTAGGATCAGCTTCTTAGAGAACGGAGGATGTGTCCCTTCTGCTGCTTTCAATCTGCGGTTTCTGGACCTTTGAAGGACCTTCAAAGGTCCTGAAATGGCTCTTGTGCACATGTTTTTTGAGAGCAGGAACAGATGTACAAGGATTTCATGAATGAAGGTCCTTCTCAGTATAAAATTTGTTGGGTGGTTTGAGTGGACATGGGCCCCCTAGAAGTCTTGGGCCTCGGGCTACCGCCCAAACCTCCTGTACTATAATGCACTACTAGTTCTCCTCCTGTGCCCTCCCACATTGTATGATGCCTCATTTCTCTACCCTCCTTTGTGTTGTCCCTTGTTTATGCCCCTTCTCCTGTAGCATCTATAACGCCCCCAATTTTGTACTACGCAATGTTTCGTTTGCAGTCTGTTACCATGGAGACACACAGCTTTGAACCCATAATATTTTCCAAAATGCTTTATTTTTCAGATTAACTGCAAACAAACATTGAAACCAAAAAAAAAAAATAAGATTGCGAAGACTAAAAAATATCACATGACTCCAGACAGGAAGCGCAGGAAGCTGATGACTGGATTACAAGATTGGAAACCCCCCGCTCTGTGTGAATTTAGTCCAAGAAATTACGTACATCGATTTTAGTACTTTATTTCATCTTATAAATATTACATAATACCAGACTCCAGGAAAACAATGGCCGTAGGTTTCCATTGACTCAGAGAAGCACAGAAAGTCAAGAGGGCGGAGTCAAAAGTTGAATGATCACCTGATGGGACTTAGACGTTCTTCGTGTCCCTTTAGTATCTTGTGATGATTTTGTTGTAGTGTGAGGAGGGGTAAGTCGTGGCGATAGTCTCGTCACATTGCAGTAGTGAGTACATTATCGTGGACTTCGATGGGGTTGTCGTAGGCGTGTTCGTGTTCGTTGGATCTGGAATGAAGACGCGCGAATGGATAATTCGTACGAGAATAAAGACATTAGATGAGGTCTTAGTCACAGGACTATATGCTACCTAAGCTTAGCAGCGTAACTTGAGGGTGCGATCGCAACCGGGCCCTGGAGGTTTAGGGGCCCATAAGGAGTCACTTTCCCATATGAGAAGACTATTACTATAAACCATACATTATAGTTGGGGGGCCTGGCACAGACTTTGAACTGGGGCCCTTCAGCTTCAAGTTACGCCACTGCTGAGCGTGCATGTTTACTAGGGGTCAGAGGAAATAGCTTTTAATGGAGTTCAGTCGAATATATGGGGGGAGATCAAGTTTCTGAGGTAAAACTTTTCTAGTTGCCCATGGAAACCAATCAGAGCTCAGCTTTGATTTTATAAACAGCTGTGGGGAAATGAAAGCTGAGCTCTGATTGGTTGCCATGGGCGACTAGGACAGTTCTGCTCTAAGAGACTTATGATAAATCTCCCCCATGATCTCTATGTTTGTCAGATTGATGAGTCTCTGAGGTATTTTCAGTGTTATAATATGGTTTCTTGGGACCATCAGATAAAATTCTTCTGGGGCCTAACCTCCACTACCCCATGACAAGATTCCCGCCAAATTGGGGCCCAATATTGTATTATAGACTGAGCCCAATGGACCGGATCCTCTAATGGACCAGATTGGGTATTCTAGTGCCTGTGAGTTATTTACAATCAGCAACCTGGGAGTCAATATGCTGGGCCCCCACTGATCATAAGGACTGGGGGTCCCATATGATTTGTATGGACACATTTTGGGGAGATTTATCAGAAGTTTCTGAGGTAAAACTGTCCCAGTTGCCAATAGAAACCAAACAGAGCTCAGCTTTGATTTTATAAACAGCTGTTGGGAAATGGAAGCTGAGCTCTGATTGGCTGTCATTGACATTTAGAACAGTTTTACCTCAAAAACTTCTGATAAATCTCCCCCATCTTAAAATGTTCATTCAGTTTAGAAACTCGGCCTTCACCTGCGTCGTCCATACCTGCTCTTGTAGTGACCAAATGTCCCATTGGAAACATTGACATCATCAAAGACCTTGGATTCGGCTGCAGGGTCTGACTCTATGTTAGATCTGGAGAAGAAGACACATTACATTATCACAATGAAATTCATCTTAACTACATCAGCCGTCACTAAATCCCCAGTTTATAGGAAATCTACCTTCTTATATTTGTTATCCATGGCCTCCTGCCTTTTAAAATCAACTTTCATAATTATGTTAATGAGCCAAAGGGGTTCAGTACTGTAGAAACACAGACTGTTACACTGTACAGGTGCATTCTACCCTTACAATGTGTGAGATTACAGCAGGTAGCCAGCGGGGGGAAGTGCTAAAGGAGCCGGGGAAGGGGGGGGGGGGGGAGACAGCCTGTGAAGTTACAGCACAGATGGGCTCTGGCTTCGCCTCCAGAGCATTTCTAGCAGATTAGCATTCTTTTAAAAGGAAGGAGGCTGCAGTACCTTATAGAGTCAGTGTTTGAGGTCCAGGTCCCACTGGACCCTGTGTTGGGCCTTGTTCCTATTGGTTTAAGAAAAGGCAGATCTAGATTCCTTTCTTTATCTACTCTATGCTGCCCAGATACTTATCTCTCTGGCCACGTGTGGCACCTCCTTCAGCTCTTGATCTAATTCTCCATACCCACATTAAGGACATGAGGATGTGGAGAACTTCTCTGCTCCCTCCATGTTGGCATGTACCACTTTTTTGAGGTCTGGTTATTGGGATCTGCAGCTGAGAAGTTACTATCATACCCCTGACCTGTTACCCTCTGACCTGGTGACCCATGGAAACCCCTACCCCCCACTAAAAGTGCCAGCCTATGATGGTGGGGATCCCAGAGCACTAGTAAGAGGTTCCGGCCTTCTGATAATTCCCCGGGAGGCAGCGCTGCATCGGCAGGGGACTTGTATGTCAGGTATTACCGGGTGTACAATTGAGGCATAGCCTAGCCCTGAACAGGTGCAGGATATAAGCAGCGCGCCAGCCCACTCTACCATCACACCATTTGGCGTGGAGGTGGAATTAGAGGGGAGATATAAGCGCAATTGTGGGATTTTGCCTATTTCTTATACGCCGGAAAACTGGCCCACAAACCCATGGTAAATGTGCCCCTATGCCTGCAGGATCAGACTACGTAGTTATTGTTTGTAGTCTGTTACCAAGGAGATCTGAATAGGAACCCTAGACACAAAACAATACATTTGTAATTATGACTAATTACAAGGTAACATTTAAAATTGACAATCACGTTAGAAGGTAACATAAGGGGCCAGAATGAGGACTCCTCCACCCATACTTTGAATAAGGAGGGTCCTGGTGATTGTTGTCAGTAGATCAGGGGCGTAACCTGAGGGGGTGCAGAGGTTGGAGTCGCACCAGGGCCCAAGAGGTTTAGGGGGCCCTCATGGTGTCACTTTCCATATGAGAAAACTATTACTATACACCATACATTATAGTCGGGGGCCTGGCACAGACTTTGCACTTGGGGCCCATCAGCTTCTAGTTACAGCACTGCAGTAGATACATGTGCGGCCATCTTGCTAATGTGGTAGATTGGATTGATATAACTTATAAACACACCCCTGCGATGGGATGGCCACCCTATAAGACCCTGTAAGGAGCTATGTAAAAATTCCAAACAAGAAGTCCAAGAACTCCCACATGCACCTCCTCAAGGGAGTCGGAACAGAGAAACTTTCATGTCCAGATTTGCATAAAGTGAATTGTCATTGGCCGGAAGGTCCGGCATGTCCCATACAATGTACAGGAAATGCAGCAGGCGTTCCAATCACTTCCTGAATGTAAACTTTACATATTTCATCAGTGACTCAATGGTCTCAGGTCTTTGGCGAAGTTTTCACTGACGGCATTAACTCATTACATGCCAGGAGAGAAATACTCCCAAAACATATTCCAAAACTACTTGACCCTAATGCAAACTTTGCAAGTCTGGGTTCAAATTTTTTTTTGCGTCCGTTACACGTTTTCTGCAACATATACGTCCAAAAACTGACCAAAAAACGGGTGCATTTTTCTGATGAATACGTTGTATCCGTCATATACAATGGCGTCTGTTTTTATACTTCAAAGCGTATATGTTTTTTTAAAAAGAGAAATTTAAGACCCATATTTGGGCATAAAAACGCATGTGACGGATTGATGCTTAAAGGAAGCCTACCACCACAAATCTACCTATAAAGGATAGGTGCGCGGTCACTGCTCCGAAGCCGGGGCTGCACAGGCGCGGGCCTGCTGTTCTGCGCATGCGCAGACGGCAGGATCGGCGGACGAGGGCGCGCAGCTACGAGCAGCTGCACGCTGAACATGGTGAGTAGGAGGGGTAAAGTGGCTACCGGGGCGTGGAGTAGCCGCCTCGTGTAACCTCAGATGCGGCTACTCCACGCCCAAGTAGCCGCATAACAAAATTAACATATTAGGGTAATAAAAGTTTACAAAAAAGTGCGGGACGTGAGGATTAGCCCTTAAAAGGGCTATCCTCACGTCCCATTGATTCACCTACCACCCGATCTACCTTTATAGGTAGATTTGTGCTGGTAGGTGCCCTTTAAGCTGTAGGCATATGTCGTCCATAGACATGAAAAAAATAGTATACGTTTTGCAAAGTTTCCCAAAGGAACATGAAAAACGCAGCAGCCCACGTTTTTCTTCATTACAAACGGATACAGACGCACAAACCTAGGCTGTTTGTGCCTACATCGTGTCCATAGACATGAATGGATGCGACGTAGCACATGTTTTAATACGTTATTTTTCTGTGAAAAACGTGAATGTCAGCAGTATGCAAAAAACGAGATGACCTCTACTCACCATGGATAGTAGGAGGTCACCTAGTGCTCTATTGATGAGAGTCTCCAAACCTGGAAAGTTCCTCTGGCGTGGAGCGGGATTGGGGCACTTGCAGCCCCCCATTCTGTGAATTACTGAGGATCTAGCAACCCCCAATATCTTACATTTATCCCCTTACCTGGAGATAGAGGGTTAATGTAAAACTTGACACAACCCCTTTAAGTAAATGTTTCCTCTCTTCTCACTTGTCACCATGAGGATGAGACAGGGCACAGGGTGCGCCCATCTTATAGTAATGTCTATTATCCTGCCAAGTCCCGGATAAAGTTGGCAAATACATTGCTATGTGTTACATGAATAAAAATCATCCAAGGAAGGGAACAAAAGCTAATCAGAGGGTGGAGTACTGCTTTCTGTAATGCAATAATATAGATGTACAGCAATGCTTATGCAGTGCAAGAAAAAATTACAAAACCTTTGAAAACATTTGATCCTTAAAGGGGTTGCCCAGAGGCTGAAAAACATGGCTTTATTCTTAGCCTGATCATGGATACTGTGAGGTATTACAACTAAGCTTCATCCATGCCTATAGAGCTGAGCTGCAATACCAGCACCAACCACAGTCAGGTATGGAGTCATATTTCTCCATTTCTGGCCCACCCCTTTAAAAGTAATCTACCAAATTTATATCACATATATATATATATATATATATATATATATATATATATATATATATATATATATATATATATTATAATGTGTCTTGATTTCTTATTGGAGTTTTTTTTGGGGCACTTTTACTACTAATGACATGTAATGTATTGGAAAGACAGTAAAATTGCATGCTCAGCACAAAATTGTAAGAACTGCAGCTCTGAAAACCATGGAATCTCATGTCTCCGTGAGAGTTATGGGGTGAACTGACCCAAATTTGTTGCAACAGTACCTTATTTTAAGGAACAGTATTGGCTAATTTGGGTATGTCCTTCGTGGGTTGGCAAAATACTCCTCGTGGGCAGGACTGTGGGCGGTACGTCCTCATTGTATTAACTGCTAAGTTGGTAAGTAAAGAACTGGCAACTTTAATAGATGTAACAGTGAAGTGTATCAAATGAAAAGGGAAGGAAAATGCAAAGTTCACCAGGTGTATTCTGATAAATAAAAGTTAATAATTAATGTTAATGAGGATATAATTATTATGGGGCACATTATTATAAATCACAAGTGATACAAAAGCAACAGATATATACAGATCAGATAGAATATGGAGGTGAAATAGAACATAAGGCCAGGGAACCCTTGTCATGTAATGAGAGCTCCTCAGACCTATGACCAGACGTACGGAACAGGGAGGAAAGATCGAAACCATCAAAGCCCTAGAGAAGAAATTAATAATAGCTTAGTCCCTTTAATGTGTTTAGTCTGACAGAAGTGCTACCTTTTCCTAGCAGCAATTAGTTCCGCTACAGGTTTTTTGCTCAGTTGTGGTGAAGGAGCTCGAGTCTCTTGGATGGATCTCCAAAGCAGCTGTCATGGAGGTGGGCACCATTCATCTGGATAAATGCTGAATTTTTAGCCAACAAAATCGAGGGTTACAAACTGGTATCAGTATGTACTCTAAACTGCCCACCTTTGGGACAAATGGCAAATTTACCATTGATGGTGCCACCAAACCAAGGATAGAGGTGGTCCTGATGGTGTAGGTGGTGATCTCAATGAAGCAAGGTAGAGGAGACAACATATGATGGACTCAATGAAGGTCCCACGGGCAAGCCCCATGTCATGGGGACTGGTGCCATATGTCACTGACCTCAACGAAAGGAGGTAGAGGAGACAAAATATGATGGACTCAATGAAGGTAGAGGGAAAGCCCCATGTCATGGGTACTGGTGCCATAAGTCATTGACGCCCCCATCCCCCACTTAGAGCATATAATTGTGCATGTTGAGCTCCAACAACCCAATCCTAGTGGAAAGCTGGAAAGCTGTGGTGAAGGAGACCAAGTCTCCGGGTTAGATCTCATAAGCAGCTGCCATGAAGGTGGGCAACATCCATCTGTACAAAGGCAGCATTCTTAGCCATCCAAATCAAAGGTTACAAACTGGAATCATCTCTGTACTCTAAACTGTCCACATTTGGGACAATCCTCTTCAAATGTAAGAGGTGGTAGATCTACCATTGATGGTGCCACCAAACCAGAGGTGGTCCTGATGGTGTAGGTGGTGATCTCAATGAAGCAAGGTAGAGGAGACAACATATGATGGACTCAATGAAGGTCCCATGGGCAAGCCTCATGTCATAAGTACTGGTGCCATATGTCACTGACCTCCGACTGAGAACATATCATTGGGCATGTTGAGATCCAACAGCCCAATCCAAGTTGTACACATAATATGGCCGGATTCAGCAAACATTGATGTGATATTCAAGGCCACCATAACATAAGACACTACTATATGTCATACTACAAAGATTGGTGGATAAGCTCTTCCAGAATATTTTGTAGACCAGAAGAATGTAGACATCTGGAGATGAGGAATTATTTGAGGTTCTCTGCTTTAGCTATGATGCTTCTCTTCTATTACCATCCCCACATACATCATACAAATAAGTAACTGGATAACAAACTACCTAAAACATAAGGAACATAAGATTTGTCCAAGATTACAAAAAAAGGTATCCTTAATTCAAAAAACAGCACCACAAGGGTCTACAGATTGTGTGTGGTATTGCTGCTAGGTCCTCAGCCCTATGGACAGGCAGTAGCCCACCACCCATGAGGCGACATGAGAAAGTCGCCTCGGGCTGCAGCCCATTTGTAAAATACCATCTGGCCGTGACCCAGGAACACCCGGTCCTAGGCCGTGGCCAGTGAAGAAGACCCACCTTTGGCGTCTTCTCCCAATGGCTCCATCTTCCCGGCCCGGGCGCACACATGATGTCATGTGGTGTCACGGCCGGGTGACTTCATAGTTTATGTACTCCCCATGGGGAGAAGAAGCCGAAGGCGAGCATACCTTTTTTTTTTGGAGGGGGGGCCGGCTATGGACATTACATTACAGGGGGACTCTGCAGAGGACATTACATTATAGGGGGGACTCTGCAGAGGACATTACATTATAGGGGGGACTCTGCAATGGACATTTAATTAAAGGGGGGCTCTGCAGTGGACATTACATTAAAGGGGGGCTCTGTGGTTACCATTTTATCAATGAGGGGAGGTTGCCGGACATTTTATCAATGAGTAGTGGCTGCATTTTTTATAAATCGCCTCAGGCGGCAGAGAGGCTGGGTACACCCCTGTGGACAGGCATGATGCTGGTTCTGGAAGGAGGCATAAATAATGTTAAACCATTGGTGGATGTCCTCCGGCTAATGATCTACTTTCATAAAACTTACTTGGATGATTTCTTCATAACGATCTTGGCCACGTAGACAACAAGTACAAGGAAAAGGAAAACCGTCATGGCGATTAGACCTACGCCCCATTGCGGAATTGTCCTGGCCGCTGCAAGTCAAACATCAAGATTGAGACAAAAACATTGAGACACCAGAGATGAAAATTGTAGCTTTGGCTCCAATATTAAATCTATAACAGGCCTCCAACCTAACATATATTAACCAATGTAATGGTCTCTATATTATCCAGGGACACTTACTCATAGACACTCACAAAATTATGCTAATGAGTCAGAAGGGCTGTGGATGGGTGTTACCAGAGCCCCTCCATGATGTAACTTCAGAGGATCACTTGAGAAAGTGTAACATCCTGTGAATACAAATCCCCCCAGAACCCTTCTGGCTCATAAGATGTTCCTTTGTCCTCTGTTCTCCCTCCTCCTGCTTTTAGTAGTGTGTATTAATCCGTTTTCCTTACTGTATTCACACTGGTAGGTCATAGATAAGAATAAGCTGAAAAAGTTGCTGAAGTTACCGCACTGAGAGGCTTTGGTAATGCCCCAAGAGCCCTTCTGGCTCATTAACATAATTTGTTGATGTTAGAAGGAATGAGGCCATAAATAACAAATATAAGAATATATACCACAGTCCTGGTGCCTGGATCTATGAGTAATGTCCTGGTTTATCAGGATGTATTTTGATGGTAAATTTCCTTTAAAGGACATCTACCACCAGGATGAAGGCTTATAAACCAAGCACACTTACATACTGGTGTGTGCCCCCTCTGACAGGATCTGTGCATCTTTTAGATTCTTAGGCCCTGGTTTTTACAAAAAAAACCTTTCTTTTCAAATTATGCAAATGAGCCCGAGGGGCTCCGGCGGGTTCCATAGGTGTTGATGGAGCCTGGAGTCCATCAGGCTCATTTGCATAATTGTAAAAGCGTTTTACAAAAGTTTTTTTTTTCTTAAAAGCAAGGGCATAGGAAGCTTAAAGAAGAATGGATCCTGCCATTGTAAGTGTGCATAGTTTACAATCCTTCATCCTGGTGGTAGATGTCCTTTTCTTTAAGTAAAGAATAAAGTGAAACCTCTATGTCCATAAATATTACCTTATTGCTGCATCATAGAATTTACTGTATTTATTTCTGGTAGGTTTGCTCAATCATTATTCCATTTATGTAGTGCTGGAATTGGGGAGTTACTACTAAGATTTAGAGTTGTTGACCCCTTTAGAGTATTTATCCATAGGAAGTCCACATGCTTGTTCAGCCATCACCTTTTCATTCCCCTGCGCACATGCACCCTCAGCAATGAGAGAAACTTCTGGTAAAGGATTATTTACCCTGAGAGCGAATGGATCACCCCATGTCATCTGTTTGGGGAACATCCCACAAAACACAAAAGATAATCGGCTACTCAAAATTAGCAGGATCAGATCACCTCTCATATATATAGAGTATTTTTTGGAAAGAACCTTCAACAAAAAGTCACATTTGTCACATTCTACTTGGATGACCTGCAATGTCTCTTGAGAACATGCAGGGCCATTGAATTTAATAAAGACTGCAATACTTCTCTTCCCCTGCGGGGAAGCTGTAGGAAAGTTTTACATACATTTCAGCTGATCTGCCTATTGTGGGATCTTTCAGACTAAAATGAATTATATGTTTTAGGTAAAACTGAAGCTCTCCCATGGGGGTAGATTTAGGAAAACTTGTAAAAAGTTCCCTTTTTATTGTGACATGGGCCCCATCATCCAGGACTTTTCTTTTACGTCTGGTAAGGATCAAAACAAAATCCCAGACCCTGAGACACCTAAACCTCCACGAGGAAAGACTGATAACAATGCGGTGTTTGTCTGCCCTATTACACAATGGCGGGCGGTGAGGCGGCAGCAGCAGGTGATTCATGAGCTTTTGTAAATGTCTTACCCCAATTATTTCACAATTTGCAAAAGAAAAAAAAAAAAGAAAAAAGAAAGTCCTGGAATATAAATCACGCCGAAAATATACACACAGTGACGCGGGCGCAGAGAAAGTAACAAGTGCCAAGATTCCTGGCACTGATATTCTCCGATTTTTGTTTGGAGAAGTCTCCTGCTAAGGGCAACTAAGTCCCACACCGGCCCATGGTGGACAAGCATGTCCCCATGTACGTACAACCCCCAAATGTCAAGGCACATGCACCCCCAAATAACAACATGCATGGACAGAATCATCTCAGAGCTGAGAGTCTGCTACAATGTTTCCAGTGTGGACGACACAGACTGATACATTGTAATAATCAGGATGGAAGAGAGATTCCAGCTTTTGGCTTGTTTTCAGAGGATCATTTAGACTTGAGACAATTGCGACAAACCCTCAGCTGTGGAAGCAAAAAATGGAGTCATTCGGCGACTGAAAGCAGAGATCTTAATGATGAAGAATTAAGAAGGTAGCCTTCTCATTCAATGACCTACCTGCCTGGCAGGAGACTGGTCCTACAGACAGGAGCAGCAGGGAGATGAGCTGCAGGGAGGACATGGTCACAGAGATTCCCTGTGGACGTGATTGCAGATCCCCAGAATCTGGAGGACCAGGAAGAATCCCAGAGCTGTTAATACTCAACCTGGCAGGTATTTGGAAACACCTCTCCAGCTTTGGGAGGGACCTGGCTCCAGTCATAGGAGCTAATGCATCACTTAGTAATAGACCTGGTGAAAAAATAAGCAGAAAAAAATCAATGAGTCAGAATGTTCCCTCTGGTTGTAGGGAGAGAAAAACATGGCAAGGATTGCGCTTGTATCAACAGGTTCTTCTGAATAATCACACGATGGGTAGAAAACAAGAGGGACTTCAACTTTAGAAGAACTTTAGATTCCATTCTAAGCACCAGAACCAAGAAGTGGACCTCATTCCTTTTGTCCAAGCTCCAAACTTATTTTGGGGGTCTCCATTTATAACCAGGGAGACCTCTGCTCCTGCCATCCACTTATGTAGTCTGATTCAACACTGTCCAAAAAGAGGCATCACCGTACCCTGCCGTGCGGCCACTATATACAACGCACGTAGATGGACCAAGGTAGTGGCCCCTTAAAAGCTGATTGGATGGGATAGGACCCCTAATATCAGATATAGATCCTGAGAATCCAATTTTTTTGCCAATTACACTTCAAAAAAATATTCTTCCACAGATATATCAGAAATATTGTAAGAATAGTGCCCCCTGCAGTTTGCATTGAACAGCCTGTGTCCACCACCAATTTATGGAGGTGGACGTGCATGCTCAGTCTTGCTTTTCTCTTTGCAGAGATATTGCTGGTGATATAAGGCAGCAGTCTCTGATGCTGTAGCAATGGGGATACTGTACAGGCGAAATTCAAGTAATTTTCTCTCTCATTCCTGGCTCAGCATCTCTAAGAAGCATCCAGTTTTTCCTATAAGGATACTAGAAGTATTGAGACAGCGAGAGGCAAGACTGAGCATGCACGTCCACCTCTGTATATTTGCCATGGTGGACGCACAAAGCATTCCAAATATAAACAGCAGGGGGAACTGTAGAAATGCAAAAAATGTTTATAATTATGGATTTATAATTCTTTTGGGTAGGGCTGCACGGTGATTTAGTGGTTAGCATTACAGCCTTGCAGCACTGGGGACCTGGATTCAAGTCCCAGGGTCAATATCTGCAAAGAGTTTGTATGTTCTCTACATGTTTGTGTGGGTTTCCTCCAGGTCCTCCGGCTTCCTCCCACACTCCAAAACATACTGGTAGGTTGATTAGATTGTGAGCCCCATTGGGGACAGGGGCTGATTTGGCAAACTATGTGAAGTGCTGCGTAATCTGTGTGCGCTATATTAATAAAGGAATTATTATTATTATTATTATTGGGCACAATCCCTTTAATTGCTCCGTAGTTATGTGTGATTGATCACTCTAACAATGTTTTGAATGCGATTTCATTGTAACCCGCCCTGTCTGCAACTTACAACACTTTCTCCGCAGACAATGTCGTCTGAGGGTGCTCATTGTAGCGGTCAGACACTAACATGGAGGGAGACTCTGCAGGAGAATATATATAAACAGGAAAGGGATAGACCCCAGAATGTTGTGTTATTCTAATCTAAGAATAGATCCTGGCCTGTAACTGTGTATTCTGATAGGATGATTGTAAAAGAAAAGGATTTTACTGTATATCAGCCAAAAGTGACCTAAACAACACAATCCTACAGATACATCTAACAATATATACATCAGCAGTGGCATAACTTCAAGCTATTGGACCCCATCGCAAAATGTGTGCCAGGGCCCCAATTATAATGTATGGTTTATAGAACTAGTCATCTCATATGGGAAAGTTACACAATACGGGCCCCCTAGACATCTAGGGCCCGGTTACCTGTGCACCCTCTGCTCCCCCTCAAGTTATGCCCCTGCACACCAGTCCCCAAAGCGTATACATTAAATATACATTCCAATAGTTACTATTACTGACACTCAGGTGAAGAAACTTTTACTCTTCACTCCCAGGCAGTTGTCCAGGGCGGGGGGGGGGGGGGGGCTCTGTTGTCTATGTAGATGATAAAGGGTCACATGTTTGTTTTCAGACATTAATTAGTAACTCATTACATAATGAAGAGTCTAATCTTGTTTGCGAATACCACCTTCACCAGGCACAAAAAGAAAGACATCAGCGAACTCCCCCCAAAAAATTTGGGTCATCAATCTAATGTCTCCTGACTCTCCTCAGATGTTCTGCTAACCAACCTCTGGGTTCAGCCAATCATCTAACATCTCCTGACTCTCCTACGATGTTCTGGTCACAAACCTCTGGTTCGGCCAAGCATATAATATTTTCTGACTGTCCTCCGATGTTCTGCTTACCAACCTCTAGGTGCGGCTAACCATCTAATGTCTCCTGACTCTCCTCCGATGTTCTGCTAACCAACCTTTGGGTTCAGCCAATCATGTAACATCTCCGGACTCTCTTGCAATGTTCTGCTCACCAACCTCTGTTTTGGCCATCCATCTAATGTCCCCTAACTCCTCTCCAATGTTCCACTAACCAACCTCTGGATTGAGCTAGCCATCTAATGTCTCCTGACTCTCCTCTAATGTTCTGCTAGCCAACCTCAGGGTTTGGCCAACCATCTAACGTCTCCTGACTCTCCTCCGATGTTCTGCTAACCAACCTTGGGATACGGCCAAGCATATAATGTCTCCTGACTCTCATCCAATGTTCTGCTAACTAACCTGTGAGTTCAACCAATCATCTAACGTCTCCTGACTCTTCTGCATTGTTCTGCTAGCCAACCTGTGGGTTCAGCCAACCATCTAATGTCTCCTGACTCTCCTCCAATGTTCTCTTTACCAACTTCTGGGTTCAGCCAATCATCTAATGTCTCCTGACTCTTCTGCATTGTTCTGCTAGCCAACTTCTGGGTTCAGCCAATCATCTAATGTCTCCTGACTCTCCTCCAATGTTCTCTCTACCAACTTCTGGGTTCAGCCAATCATCTAATGTCTCCTGACTCTCCTCCAATGTTCTCTCTACCAACTTCTGGGTTCAGCCAATCATCTAATGTCTCCTGACTCCCCTCCAATGTTCTCTCTACCAACTTCTGGGTTCAGCCAATCATCTAATGTCTCCTGACTCTCCTCCAATGTTCTCTCTACCAACTTCTGGGTTCAGCCAATCATCTAATGTCTCCTGACTCTCCTCCAATGTTCTCTCTACCAACTTCTGGGTTCAGCCAATCACCTAATGTCTCCTGACTCTCCTCCAATGTTCTGCTAACCAACCTGTGGGTTTAGCCAACCATACAATGTCTCCTAACCCTCCCCTGACGTTCAGCCAACCTACCTCTGGAGAAGGTCTCCTTTGATGGCAGATATTTGATGAAATAAGGATTGTGAAATTTGTTATTCAACTGCCCAATTATGTTGTTTTTGGGAGTTAAGCTGCTGTTAAGGGACCACCTCCTAAATAAGAAATAAAGTATCAGCTTCAGCTATAAAACACAAAGAAGGTTTCTCTAATGAACCCAAACCCAAATACTGACCCCCACCGGTAACACCCACAATCGGTGTTGTAACTGACTGCAGGTGCTATCCTTTAAATTCTGTTGGCAAAGTTGTCCGGATGCGCTCAGCCCCACCAGTAACACCTGCAATCGGTGCTGGTACCATTGGTGGGTGATAGCCTTTAAATCCCACCGGTTGTGAAGTGTCCCCATTAGGGTAAGACCTCCTGACTCCTCCCCTCCATCCTTTTCCTGTTTATTTGAACCCCGTAAGGGGTTCTCTATAATTTTGTGCATTTGCCGGAGCATTACCCCTGTTCCTGGGAGTGGTCCGGACCTTGTTGGGTTGAGGGAGTTGGTAGACTCCCCCCCCATGCATTTTTGTGATGCATTAAGCCTGTCCCCGGGGCTGAGCCATCACTGTCATTTCTCTACCGTACATTTTAGGCAAACAGTTTGCAAAACCTTTAAATCTCTGTAAGGAAGAGGAAAATTGTGTGTGATGTATAGCGGTGTCACCCAAACACCTTGCCTGCGCAAACAGCGATTACAAAGAAATTGAATTCCTCTCCCTAATTGAAATACTATTTTCTGCTCAGATGCTAATCCCTCTCGAACATGGACTTATAATTACAAATTCGTAGAGCGCGTTTCCCAGGAGCGCGGATAGTGCTTGTCCCGTAACCTCCGAGATGGGGGTCTTATGAAGCGTTTGGTGGCAGGAGATGACGAGACGTCATTAGCTGCGGAGAACAGATAGAGTTTGGAGGCAGAGGTACCCCGCTCCTCCGAGGACAATTTAATTGGAATGACTCCATCACGTAACGAGGGCGGATAATGCTTCTCCTCCCGAATTATTGTTATTCTGCCATATTAATGTTCTAATAGATAATATTATGCGGAGAATCTTTTGGGATCCTTCATGGAACAAGGTGTTATTTGAAGAAATAAGAACCTAATATTAGTTGCCAAATACAATTTTTCCAGATGACCCTGGACAGTCGTGCCGGGGGCTTACATTGTGTTCATGGTGTATTGTAAACCCTATTTCATGAGCAGCGTTTTCCATAAATACGACCACCATACTGGTACCCAACTGATCAACATACGACCATCATGGTTGGGGGATGTCTCATTTGTACTTCGGAATTTGGCTTCCTATGGAGTTTCATGGAGCTTAATTCTAATTGGGGACACGGAAATGTGGCACCATGACTGATTGGGGATGGATTAATGCTGGGACCCCCACTGCAAATAAGAATATGGTTCCCATTACCCATAATGAATGGGGTAACAGGTTAAACACGTGTCCTGGAACTCCAGTGCATGCTCAACCGGAGTGTATGGGGGGGAGGTGATCCCTATCTCATGATCCAACGGGGGCCCCAGCCATGGAATCCTCACTCATCAGTAAGGATAGAAGGATAGGAGATAACATTTAAAGAGAACCTGACACCAGGTTTTACCCCACTAAACAACCAGCCCCCTCATGCAGGGTATAACATTTCCTTTCTAAAATGTCCACTGCTTTGTGAAATCTCACCCGTTTACCAAAAAAAAAAAAAAGAAATCTTCCGCCAACTCAGGCAAATATGACTCTTTTCGTCCTATTTTCATATAAGATGAAGCAGTGGTTGCAGGGGCGGTACCAGTTAAGAAGCCCCCATCTTCTGTTCTATAGCACCTAGAAACATGTTGCTGGTGTTATATTAAAGATAAGGCTCTATCCTTTCAGATAGCACCAGACTTATGGATTTGTAACCTACAGACCCAGAGACAGCTAAATACATAGTTGGAAATGTGAGCTGGAGATAAAGATCCTCCTTTAACTGCTTGTATGTCTAGTTCTGTAGCTCACAGGACCATAAGCCTGATGTTATCTGAAAGATGAGATTCTTATCTTTAATATGACATATTTCTAGGTACCATAGAACAGAAGATATGAGCTTCTGAAGTGACACTCCCTCTGCAACCACTAAACTTGACTCATCTCATGTGAAAATTGGATGAGAAGAGTCATATTTTCCTGACTTTTCTTTATAGGTAAGCGGATGAAATTTCACGTAAAAGAGGGAATTCTAGAAAGGACATTTCATACCCTGCCTGAAGGTTGACAGGTTCTCTATTTTCTTGGAAAACCTCTCCCAAATCACATCACAAGTAAAACCAGCATTGTGTAGAGAACCTTATAAGATTTCTACACATAAATTTCCCGCTTTCCTAGGATCTGTCATTTTAGGAAATATTCTGCTTCTATCATTATGCAAATGAGGTTTTTTGCGCACCAGGGGTGTAACTGTGCCAGCTGGTTTCTATTACTCATTTTTTAGAAGGGGTGTCAATCATTAAGCAGAGGGGCGCTGCTGCTGGTTGGTGCTGGGCAGCAGAGGAAGAAGAAAGCAGGTGCACTAGCAGATACGGCCGTGCACCTAGTGCAATGAGATTCTCATTTGCATGAATAAGTAGGGGCACTTGATGCACCCTATGCAGCCCAGTGTAGTATCATTTATTTAATAAATGGACAATCAAGTAGTACATGGATTATCCCATTTAGCTATTGCTAAATGTAGGTGAAATATAGTTACATTGTTAATACGGTTGAAAAAAGACACGTCTATCCAAGGAAGTTCAACCACGGAAGGGAAGGGATTGGATGAGGAAGGCATTTACGGGACACAATTCTATATAACATAACCATCAATGTTATTTAGGTGTAAAAAGGCATCTAGACCCTTCTTGAAGCTGTGACCAGCGCCTGAGCTCGGATATTCCACAGATTCCCAGTTCCCCATTAAACCTTGTTTTCTCCAAATGCAGACAGCGCCCCCTTGTCTTTTGATTTGATTTAACCTAGAACAACTTTCCATATTTACATATTTTCTGTACGGACCATTTATATATTTATATAAATTAATCATGTCCCCTCGTAGTGGTCTCTTTTCTAGACTAAATAAGTTTTTTTAATCTTTCCTCATAACTGAGACCCTCAGACCATGTACTACTCCCATCCTCCATAGACTGTATTACACTACACAGCTTGTACTACTCCCATCCTCCATAGACTGTATTAGACTACACAGCTTGTACTACTCCCATCTTCCATAGACTGTATTACATTACACAGCTTGTACTACTCCCATCCTCCATAGACTGTATTACATTACACAGCTTGTACTACTCCCATCCTCCATAGACTGTATTACACTACACAGCTTGTACTACTCCCATCCTCCATAGACTGTATTACACTACACAGCTTGTACTACTCCCATCCTCCATAGACTGTATTACATTACACAGCTTGTACTACTCCCATCCTCCATAGACTGTATTAGACTACACAGCTTGTACTACTCCCATCCTCCATAGACTGTATTACATTACACAGCTTGTACTACTCCCATCCTCCATAGACTGTATTACACTACACAGCTTGTACTACTCCCATCCTCCATAGACTGTATTACACTACACAGCTTGTACTACTCCCATCCTCCATAGACTGCATTAGACTACCCAGCTTGTACTGCTACTCCCATCCTCCATATATTGTACTACACTAGACAGTTTTTACTACTCCCATCCATATTTATAAGGCCTATGTCCCATTTTTTCATGGGGTTGATGCCCTACAAGGTCAGTAGTCCGTGTGCCCCGCGCCGCGTTACACACAATATCACAGGTGACACCGCTTAGGACATACAACCCTCGGTATAAATTGACCCCCATGACCCCCGGCCCCCTGCCAGGACTATTAGCCCCTAATGTTCATGTATCGGCCAACAACCTAACAATTCCTGGTGGCAGATCAGAAGCTTTAGCGACAGCCGCCTGACATAAATAACCGCACTCCACGACAAGTCCTTGTAAACCTCCAGACAAAAACCTCACATTATTAACCCCAAAACAGTGGAGGTGAATGGGGCGCCGGGCGCATGGACAAACGCTGCTAAATGGGGTGAACAAGACATTGAGCCGCAGATAAGCAGAACACACTCAGAGCAGATTCATGGGAGACGCCAGGAGGATCCTAGGCAACCAGGCCACCCGCCCGGGGGAGATTTATTGGGTGTCACACGTGGAAGGGAGACGATCCAAGGGAACACAAAAAGAGACGGCACTTAGCGAGACTGAGGGGCTTCAGTTATCTGTAGTATCAACACAATTGGCAATAATTGGGGATACACAGTGTCAGAGGAGAGCTTTTGGGGGTGCAATGCCCTCCCTTGTCTGTAACATTCTATATAGAATCTATAGGTTGTAACACGTATAATGATGGAGCTCAATATCGTGAGTCTTGTCATAGATCATTAATGTTTCACATGAGAAATTCCCCTTTAAGTGGGAGCAGGGCTGCAGTAGCCTTCCCCGACCACTACCTGGTGTATGGAGCTGTGCAGTTCTGTGTGAGAAGATAATGGGGATCATTTACGAAGGTTCCGAATCACGCACTTTCGTCTGGTTTCCCGACGATTTCCGATTTGCGCCTAATTGCCCCGGGATTTTGCCACACGCGATCGGATTTTGCGCAACAGAAATTGGGGGCATGGCCATCGGACAACCCGACGGATTCGGAAAAACTGCGGAATTTAAAAAAGAATGTGTGTCGCAAGATCAAGCACTTACATGCACCGGGAAAAAGCAGGTGAACTCCAGCGGACCTCGGCACAGCAGCGACACATGCAGGAACTCGAGCGCACGATCTTAGTGAATCCCGAATCAGCGTCGGACAACGTGCCGTGGGATCGCGACTGGACCGGGAAGTAAATCTGCCCCAATGATTTCTGAGGGCCGCACAGACTTTCTGACACTCATAACCATGTTTTGTGTGATTACAGTTTACTACTACAACTACTACTAAAACTACTAATATTACTACCACTATTACGACTACTACTACTACTATTATGACTACTATTATGACTACTACTATTACTACAACAACTGCTAATATTACTACAACTATTATGACCTCTGCTACTAAAACTACTACTATCACTACATCTACTATTCTCACTACCACTAATTCAACTACTATTGCTATTATTATTACTACCACTTCTACAACTACTACTATTATTACTACCACTTCTACAACTACTACTATTATTACTACCACTTCTAGAATTAATTGTATTACTACTACAACTACAACTGTTACTACAACTAATATGACTTCAACTGCTACTACTATTATTGCTACCATGTCTACAACTAATACTATTACTACTACTAGTACAAAAACTACTACCACTACTACAACTACTAAAACTACTACTATTACTACCACTATTACAGCTAATACTATTACTGCTATAACTAAGAGTAGTATTACCAGTACTACAACTAATACTATTACTACGACAACTGCTATTACTACAAATATTATGACTTCTGCTACTAAAACTACTACTATCACTACGTCTACTATTCTCACTACCACTAATTCAACTACTATTACTATTATTACTACCACTTCTACAACTACTACTATTATTACTACCACTTCTACAACTACTACTATTATTACTACCACTTCTAGAATTAATTGTATTACTACTACAACTACAACTGTTACTACAACTAATATGACTTCAACTGCTACTACTATTATTGCTACCATGTCTACAACTAATACTATTACTACTACTAGTACAAAAACTACTACCACTACTACAACTACTAAAACTACTACTATTACTACCACTATTACAGCTAATACTATTACTGCTATAACTAAGAGTAGTATTACCAGTACTACAACTAATACTATTACTACGACAACTGCTATTACTACAAATATTATGACTTCTGCTACTAAAACTACTACTATCACTACGTCTACTATTCTCACTACCACTAATTCAACTACTATTACTATTATTACTACCACTTCTACAACTACTACTATTACTTCTAGTAGTACAAAAACTACTACAATTACTAATATAACTACTGCCACTACTACTATTACTACTACTAAACTACTACTATTACTACCACTTTTGCAACTACTAATATAACTACCACTACTACAATTATTACTATTACTACAGCTAATACTATTATGACCATTACGACAGCTTCGATGACTACTACTACTGAAACGACTACTACAGTATGATTACTACTATTATTAGTAGTATTTAAAAGTCAATAAGTGATCTCCCCTACACACAGTGATTACTACTACAATTACTACAAGTATAATTACTACCACTACTTCGTATTATTATTGTTTATAGAGCAGTATTAATTCCATGGTGCGGTACAATCAGTAGGGGGTCCACATACATTACATTAGGCCAAGAACTAATGCAAATACAAATTGTCAATAGACAAACGGAGTATTACTACATCTACTATTACTACTACTGAAGTATTACCACCACTACTGAAACTATTACTATAACTACCACTACTACAATTATTACTATAACTACATCTAATACTATTACTACCATTACTACAATGATTATTACTACCACCAATATGATTACTACTATTATTACTACTATTTCAACTCAGTCAGTTATTGATCTCCCCTACACACACACTCATTACTCATCCTCTGTTGTGACTGAGAAAACTGCTCTCCCCCGAGCCATTCCTAAGCAGGTGGTTATCCACTAAATATTCCTGGCTTTATAGAGCGGAGCCTGTAAAGAGACAACACATGTTAATGTTCCTCCCTTCTCCCCATGACAGATGTGTCCCCGGGGTGGGGTGATGTAAATTCAACAATACCCCCCCCCCCTCCCCGATTACTTGTTAATCTACAGAGCCATTTGTTGCATTAACCGCAGGACTACAAAGACCTTCCTCTCCCATAATGATCAGAAGTCCCCTAACAAAAACATAGAATCCTAGTATATACTATTCTATATAGCGTACACATATATACCATATATATATACATTATACTATATTGTGTTATAAAAAACACCTTAAAGGTATATGTGGTCATGAACCAGGGAGAATGGTCCAGTCTTCAACTGGTTTCCAGTTTTTGGGGGATATAAAACATAAAAATATGGGGTTCAATCAACCATCAAAATCCCTCATGAAAAACCAGGGACATTACTCATAGATCCAGGTACCGGGACTGTAGAAATCCTCTTATATTTGTTATCCATGGAATCCTTCCTTCTAAAATCTACTTTTAAAATTATGCTAATGAGACAGAAGCACTCTGGAGGCATAATCAGAGCCCATCCATGCTGTAGATTCACAGGCTGTTACACTGTCTCACACTCCCTCCTGCTCCATCGGCACCTACCCCCTCCCCCTGCCTGATGTACCATAATCCCACTGCAGAAGAGGAAGTTTCAGCACACAGTTGGGGAGAAGACGTCAACAGGTACGTATATTAAGCATAAATTATTATAAATTATTAGTAGTTTCCCTTTAAGGAAAATGTTTCTTTGTCTTCCCTCCTTCCTTCCTGCTTTTAGCAGTGTGTAAATCAGCTTTCACTCCTGCACTCACACTGACAGCTCAAAGATAAGGAGAAGCTGGAAAAGTTTCTAATGACCTAACTCCTCACAGTCTAGTCTTCTGAATTATCAAGTGAAATATTCTCTAGGTATGTATGTAGTTAATATTTTGCCTCCTCTACTTATCTTCTGCTTTGTTCAGATCAGAGAAGGCTTTCAGAAAAATTGCTCACTACAGGACAAGCAAGGAGAAAAAAATTGGACACTCTTTAATTTTAGTATAAAAAATATACTAGTTTGTAGACCGGATGTGAGATTGTATATTAATGTGTGAAGGGTTTGCCCAGTTTGTCCCTAGGCCTGGACCCGGAAGCATTAAATATACTTTACAGCCCAGAACAATCTCTATAAAAGGAAAGAGCTCTAGATGTCATTGGTGACACAGGGAATGATGGGTGTAATGTGACATGTAGCGCCGCTTATCTCTTTATCATCACAATGTGCCGGATATATGACTATTACTTACAGTCGTGTCAGTAATAACTACAGGGGCTAAATGGTCCATGTGGTGGAGGACCCCAAGACATCTCCACAAAAATGTCCTCCTGGTCAGACTTTTGACCACCAGTGATGTTCCTATCATGTCCGTTACTACCCCAGGACACTCGTGGTCTCCAAACTACCATAGGTCACCACTAGGTGAAAAAAAGTGAAGTCACATCACTGCTCTAGACTATAGATGAGATTCACTTATACAGGAACCGTCTTTATTGGAGGAAATCGATGTAATTTCAGCATTTCTGGAGATACAAGGTCTGGGTTTGCTGGTGTAAAAGTGATCATTATCATCCGCTAATGGTTGGGGTGTTGGAAGTCGTACCCCACCAATGATGTCGCCATTACGATGAGGTGGCCAACTTTGTATTCATGGGGGTGCAAGAAAGTTACATTTAGGGACCTCTTAGGCTACATTCACACTACAGTATGGGGGACGTATATACGGCCGACGTATATACGGCCGTTATACGTCCCCCATACACTTCTATGGGCTCATGGCCCTGTACGGGAGCGGTACGGTGCAGCACACGTGCGGCAACGTACCGCTCAGTAGCCCGGGGAAATATAGGACATGTCCTATCTTTCCCCATATTACGGCGCCGTGCGCCATTAATTCCTGTGGAGAGGGGCGGGGGTGAGCTGCGCTCACCTCCTCCTCCTCTCCCCGCGCTGCCGTGTGCCCGCCGTGCTATGGCGCGGCAGGCTCACGGCAGTGTGAATTTAGCCTTATGAGTAGTTTTTCTCTGAATGGCAGAGCTGGGAGACTATAGCTCCCTGCTCTGCCATTTCATTGGACAATATTGGTGTTCTGTGGGGGGGCCCCTGAGGTCTGGGGCCCCAAATAATGGCTTGTGGGTAAATCCCTTAACCAGCAAAAAAGTTTTTGTCCCCCTCCCCGATCGGCATACCCAAACATTACATGCAGGGCCACCAGTAGGAAATTGGGGCCCCTGATGGGCACATTTTGTGTCCCCCCACCACCCACAATATGATAATCTGACCCTGTGTGCACAGTGAGTTCCATGCATCTTGGAAGGTTTTCTGTGATTTGGGGCCCCCTTCTCCTAGGGGCCCCTGAATATAGTCACACTATACCCCCCCGTGATGGCCCTGATTACATCTATATATTAGTAGTTTGGAAACTAGAATAGATTATAAAAGAATAGCCTGGAAACCCCTCATATGGGATAAAACTTGTATACGAAGACAGAGAAGACATATTGCTCCACCAGGTCTCGTTACTGCGTCTAGATGTCGCCTTTAACCAGTGACTTTCTCCATTCACACAGAATATTTGCGATAAATGACAATAATTAGACAGAGATTTATCCTCCGGGGAGCGGAGCCAATGACATTGTGTTTATTTAGCGATTGTTACGCTTTATTTTTTTCCTTTCCGGTGAGAAATTCTCTATCAAGTGATCCCCGGTGACAAGTTATTTGTCAAAGTCATTGAATTTATTACCCTCAATTTGTGATATCAGGACGGAGATCAGGATCGTTCATTGGGTTCTGGGGTCTTTTTAATTAACAGGTCCTGGAGGTCCGCTGTGTTCTCTGCTCTCAGGATCAGGACCATCTCCAGGGTATTACATCCTCACTGTCCTTGAAGTCAATTCACACCGGCAGCTAAAGGGCAAGTGCTTTCCCAGACATTAAGTGACACAATCAAATAGTCACTGGCCGTCCCCCCATTGTCCTCTGACGTCCCCCGGGAGGGGGTGCTGGGGGTTTGTGTACTCAGTTCTCAGCCCCATCTTCATCATGTGTGACGTCCGGGTCCCCGGTGGAGGCCTCTTACTCACAATCATCACTAACAGATATTGTAACCTGTTAGATTGGACGGATAAACAGCACAAGGAAACTGAACCAATTATAGGATAATAATGGATGTCTGGGGGGTGACAAAGGAGCCACAATACAGAAGCCACAATACACACACACACACACATATATATATATATATACAGGCAGTTATGTACAAGATAGGTTCTGTAGGTTTGTTCTTAAGTTGAATTTGTATGTAAGTCGGAACTGTATATTTTATAATTGTAAGCCCAGCCAAAAAATATTTGCTCTCTGTGACAACTGGATTTTAAAAATGTTGTGTTGTCATTAGAACCAGGAGTAACAATAAATCTTCATTACAGACGCCTGTGATAACTGTTACATCTGATTATTGTAGCCTGGGACTAAAGTACAGTAATTACCAACATTCAGAGGTCCGTTTGTAATTCGGGGTCGTCTGTAAGTTGGGTGATCTTAAGTAGGGGACTGCCTGTATATACAGTATATAAACATTACAAATAATATAACACAATCACATCCTATAATCTAAAATAAACCGAATTGTCCAAGTGTCAGATTATCAAATGTTCCGAACTATCAGACATATGGGGATATTTATCAGGACCTCTGCGCACCACCAGTGGCGCAGAGGCCCTGAAATAATCACAAATGCTAGCTTATTGCTAGCTTTTGCAATTATTTTCCCCAATCCGCCACCTTCACTCCAGTGGGGCGTGAAGGGGGGCGCGGCCGGACGAGCAGAGGGAGCGGCCGGGAGTGGGACGGCATGGGACGTTACTGTCCCCGCGCCTGCGCACTCGCTACTGCTGGAAGCTTTTCATACGTGAAAAGTCGCCGGCTGCTTCTTTTTCTACGCCAGGCCCTGCCTGGCGTAGGATAAACGCTGCGCTGCAATCAGCCCCGAGAAACCAGTCTGAGATGATTCCAGCTTTATGACATGGCGTATTATCCTGCTGAAAGTAGCCATCAGATGTTACAGGGTACATTGTGCTCATAAAGGGATGGACATGGTCAGCAACAATACTCAGGTAGGCTGTGGCGTTGTACCAAGGGGCCCAAAGAGTGCCAAGAAAATATTCCCCACACCATGACACCACCACCACCAGCCTGAACCGTTGATACAAGGCAGGATGGATCCATGCTTTCATGTTGTTGACGCCAAATTCTGACCCCACCATCTGAATGTCGCAGCAGAAATCGAGACTCATCAGACCAGGCAACGTTTTTCCAATCTTCTACTGTCCAATTTCGATGAGCTTGTGCAAATTGTAGCCTCAGTTTCCTGTTCTTAGCTGAAAGGAGTGGCACCCGGTGTGGTCTTCTGCTGCTGTAGCCCATCTGCCTCAAAGTTCGATGTACTGTGCGTTCAGAGATGCTCTTCTGCCTACCTTGGTTGTAACGGGTGGCGATTTGAGTCACTGTTGCCTTTCTATCAGCTCGAACCAATCTGCCCATTCTCCTCTGACCTCTGGCATCAACAAGGCATTTCCGCCCACAGAACTGCCGCTCACTGGATGTTTTTTCTTTTTCGGACCATTCTCTGTAAACCCTAGAGATGGTTGTGCGTGAAAATCCCAGTAGATCAGCAGTTTCTGAAATACTCAGACCAGCCCTTCTGGCACCAACAACCATGCCACGTTCAAAGGCCACAAATCACCTTTCTTCCCCATACTGATGCTCGGTTTGAACTGCAGGAGATTGTCTTGACCATGTCTACATGTCTAAATGCACTGAGTTGCCGCCATGTGATTGGCTGATTAGAAATTAAGTGTTTACGAGCTGTTGGACAGGTGTACCTAATAAAGTGGCCGGTGAGTGTATATAGAATATACAGGGCGAGTTCAACGCCCCAGCAGATTATATCCAAAATAAATGGTAAAATGAGATATCTGATCCCCCAGCAATGGATGATGGGGCTTATATTTTAGACTATGTCCAGGACATTGCGCCATCTTGGAAGTTGTCTTATTGGATCAAAGACCAGAATTGTCTTATCAGATCTGTAATATTTCTTGTGGTTCGAAAGTTTCAATACAGGAAGTTAAAACAGCAACCAGGAACATACCCTGTGATGCCCCAGATATCAGGGGCATAACTAGGAGAGACTGGGCCCCATAGCAGAGTTTGCAATGGGGCCCCCTTCCCCTTAAAAATAATCCCTTCTGCACAAATTGTACAATCACTCACATTTCTCTACTCTTAAGATTTATGCACAAATATATACATTTATACATACAGTATACAATGCACATCAAATACACACAGAAATATAGTATATATGCACCATATTATTACACAGACAGTATATACACACCATATAAACATATATAAAAATTATTAACACACTGGGGCTCATTTACTTACCCCATCAGCGGCGTTCACAGAAAGTACATTGTCCGTGTATAATGCCCTGTGCCTCGATTCACTAAGATCGTGCGCCCGATATCCTGCATGTGTCGCTTCCCCGCTCAGGTCCCCGGAGTTCACCTTCTTCTTCCTGGTGCATGTAAGTGCTTGGTCTTGCGACACAATATGAAAGTTAAACCCCGCGCTCAGTCCGAATCAGTCGAATCGTCTGACGGCCCGCCTCCTGATTTCTGTCACATGAAAACCGGCGCCGCTGCACCAAAATCCGACCGCGTGCGACACAATCCCAGACACCTGTAAAAAACCTGTCAAAGCTGCGCAATCCCTGGAAAAAGTGCAAAGTCCAACGAAACTGCGATCCACAACCTTTAGTAAATTAGCCCCTATATATACATACACTCACCGGCCACTTTATTAGGTACACCTGTCCAACTGCTCGTTAACACTTAATTTCTAATCAGCCAATCACATGGCGGCAACTCAGTGCATTTAGGCATGTAGACATGGTCAAGACAATCTCCTGCAGTTCAAACCGAGCATCAGTATGGGGAAGAAAGGTGATTTGAGTGCCTTGAACGTGGCATGGTTGTTGGTGCCAGAAGGGCTGGTCTGAGTATTTCAGAAACTGCTGATCTACTGGGATTTTCACGCACAACCATCTCTAGGGTTTACAGAGAATGGTCCGAAAAAGAAAAAACATCCAGTGAGCGGCAGTTCTGTGGACGGAAATGCCTTGTTGATGTCAGAGGTCAGAGGAGAATGGGCAGACTGGTTCGAGCTGATAGAAAGGCAACAGTGACTCAAATCGCCACCCGTTTCAACCAAGGTAGGCAGAAGAGCATCTCTGAACACACAGTACGTCGAACTTTGAGGCAGATGGGCTACAGCAGCAGACGACCACACCGGGTGCCACTCCTTTCAGCTAAGAACAGAAAACTGAGGCTACAATTTGCACAAGCTCATCGAAATTGGACAGTAGAAGATTGGAAAAACGTTGCCTGGTCTGATGAGTCTCGATTTCTGCTGCGACATTCGGATGGTAGGGTCAGAATTTGGTGTCAACAACATGAAAGCATGGATCCATCCTGCCTTGTATCAACGGTTCAGGCTGGTGGTGGTGGGGTCATGGTGTGGGGAATATTTTCTTGGCACTCTTTGGGCCCCTTGGTACAACGCCACAGCCTACCTGAGTATTGTTGCTGACCATGTCCATCCCTTTATGAGCACAATGTACCCTGTAACATCTGATGGCTACTTTCAGCAGGATAATGCGCCATGTCATAAAGCTGGAATCATCTCAGACTGGTTTCTTGAACATGACAATGAGGTCACTGGACACAAATGGCCTCCACAGTCTCCAGATCTCAATCCAATAGAGCATCTTTGGGATGTGGTGGAACGGGAGATTCGCATCATGGATGTGCAACCGACAAATCTGCGGCAACTGTGTGATGCCATCATGTCAATATGGACCAAAATCTCTGAGGAGCTTCCAGCACCTTGTTGTATCTATGCCACGAAGAATTGAGGCAGTTCTGAAGGCAAAAGGGAGTCCAACCCGTTACTAGCATGGTGTACCTAATAAAGTGGCCGGTGAGTGTATACAGCATAGAAACGCATATATACGGTATATACACAGAATACATACACACATACAGCATATACACATCACATACAGGTACATAAAGTACCTTATGCAGATATACAGAATATATACACACTCATACATATAGTGTATACACGCAATATACACATCACAAACTGCATATACACACATACATACAGTATATACACACCATACATACACACACATACAGCATATACACACATACATACAGTATATACACACCATACACATACATACAGCATATACACACATACATATAGTATATACACACCATACATACATACACACACATACAGCATATACACACATACATACAGTATATACACACCATACACACACATACAGCATATACACACATACATACAGTATATACACACCATACACACACATACAGCATATACACACATACATACAGTATATACACACCATACACACACATACAGCATATACACATCACATATATACACACACATGTATATAGAGCATATACACATTCATAGGTTTATACACACATGTATGTATTCACTCCCAGGGAATCTTCTTATGTGAGCTCCCGGCTCTGCAGTGTATTGTGGATGATGTGCATTGTAAGGCTAAGTTCACACTACCACTCAGACCTCCATTTAAAAAAGTAACGGAGGTTTAACATATCAATTAAAAATCCCTTTGCCATGAATCTAAATTTAATGTAATCCGTTATGTTCCGTTTAGGCAGGGATCCGTAATCCATTGGGTTTTTTGGACGGAAAAACATGACGGAGGCTGCAGAACTTTTCCTTTTCCATTGCGTGGATAACGGATCCCTGCCTCACTGATCATAATGAATGAGATAACATTTACATTGATGTCAATTTTTAACTGATTTTAACCTCCGTTCTTCACTTTTCTTAACGGAGGTCTGAACGCTAGTGTGAACTTTGCCTGACGTACATATTATGGTACAATGCGCAGCATAATATTTATATAATGATGCACATCCTCCACTCTTTAGTGTGTCAGGTCAGATGCTGGGGCCTCCTGACACTTTGGGCCCCTTAGCAGCTGCTATGGCTGCTACCACTGCAGTTACGCCCCTGACAGCTAAGTGACGTGTTGTCCCTGGTGCTGAACACTGAGCCGAAGGAGCTGGATCACATGGGAATCTATGAAGAATCTCTGTGTTTTAACACAAGATATTACAGATCTGATTCTGGACAATTCTGGTCTTTGATCTGCGACATGACCTCCTTCCCATTGGAAAAACTTGCCCTGAAATTAAAAGGTTGGAACCATCACCAAACCATTACTTCCTATAATCCAGCATTGATGGGACTGTCCAGGCGTCAGATTATTAAATATTCTAAATACTGGATAGTGAAAGATAAGATTATATTGGTTTTATTGTTTCATTCAGTTTTTTTCTTATTCCACATCATATTAAGGTTTTATGGTGTAAGATTAGTGCCAGATTAGCAGATTTTTTGGCTTATATCAAATGCCGGACTAAAGGAATTTTCAAACTTTTCCTTTCTGGACAAACTAGACTTCCCTATCTGATGTGTCTGCAGTTTTTCATGCCCTGGGTTGCCCAGGGTCTAAAGGGGGAGCCTTGAATTGTGATTGGTAAAATTTGTGCTTTGGGTGCAGGTCTGGGTGCTCACAGAGAGATCTCAGGGCGCACCTATGCCATAGATTTCCACCACTGCCCTATGTATATAGGTGACTGCTAGTGATGAGCAGACCCAAATCACCGGTGTTACTGGTGGGCGAGCGTACCCCATTAAAGGGTCCAGGTCCACAAACCCACTGGACCCAAATACTGATGCTAGCAACTGCTGAAAACCCCACCGATCAGGAAGATGGGTGTCCTTTGTCACCCCATGAGCACTGAGCCTTATTATGTAATAGGGTCCACTGGGTTCTGCTATTGGGTCATAAAACATAAAAACTTTAACACGTCCCCCCCATTCTTACCATCAGCTACGGTTTCTGCATTCAATACAGATGACAGTAAAAAAAAATTCAGACTTCACATGAGATGACATACCATTGGGGCAGATTTACGTACCCGGTCCAGTTGCGATCCAGCGTAGCTTTTCGGTGCTGATTCGGTTTCTGACGAGATTCACTAAGGTCGTGCGCCCGATGTCCACCAGGTGTCGCTGCTGCGCTGAAGTCCGCCGGAATTCACCTTCTTCGTCTCTGTGTATGTGAGTGCTATTTTTGCGACAAAATTTTTTTTTTTATTCCGGGTTTTTTCCGAATCTATCAGGTTTTACAACGGCCACACCCCCGATTTCTGTCGCGCGAAAGCAGGCCGCCGATGCACCACAATCTACTCGCGTGCGGCAAAATCCCGGGACAATTCGGCGCAAATCGCAAAAAAATCGTGAAAACCTGGCAGAAAAACGCGATTCGCACCCTTAGTAAATGAGCCCCATCATCATGCAACCAGCACCATCGCAGGTCCTAATGGACCCAATCAGAAGCCTGAACGGTCCATGATGCGGCAGATCACTACTACTAGGTGGAGGTCATATTTGTAAAAATATCATAAAATATAATACCAGGCGGTCCCCTACTTAAGAACACTCGACTTACATACGACCCCTAGTTACAAACGGACCTCTGGATGTTGGTAATTTATTGTACTTTAGTCCTAGGCTACAATAATCAGCTGTAACAGTTATCACAGGCTTCTGTAATGAAGCTTTAGTGTTAATATTGATTCTTATGACAACCCAACATTTTTAAAATCCAATTGTCACAGAGACCAAAAAAGTTCTGGCTGGGATTACAATGATAAAATATACAGTTCTGACTTACATACAAACTCAACTTAAGAACAAACCTACAGAACCTTGAATGTAACCCGGGGACTGCCTGTAATGATATTAATAGATAGCTATTGTGAACAAAAAACAAATCTGCATTGAATTCTGAACCAAACATGTGTTGCTGTTGTATTGTTACATTGTATTGTTTTGTGTGCTATTTAACAAATAGTTTTTTTCTTTCTTGGTTCTATATAGAAGGTGACGTATTCTCCATCCTGGGAACGTTCCATCGTAAAAATCAAAGAGTTTTAATATTCCAATCTCTGTTTAAGCGATAAAATAGCCTCCTCTTAATTCAATTAATACTCATCCGGGCACCTGGGAAATGGCTGCTTCCATCTTCTTGGCTGTAATCGATGTGTCTCTCCTCCCCGCGCTGCTTCCATTGCCTCCATATATTCGCTTTTTTTTTTTTTTTTTTGGACAAAGGACACAGCAGCAAACAGTACTCTGGGGAGACTGTAAGCGGGGTCCTAGGAACATCACTATGCATATGAGCCCATTGCAGGCGCTGATTGCTATTCACACTCTGATGATGGCAGAACTGGGGATCTGAGATAAAGGCAGTTCATTCAAGCAGCCTATATTAAATAAATCGGAGACAAATGGCGGCTCCGCCACTGCCCACCAGGGACTTTCATTCTTGCACACAGCTTCAAGAATAGACACAGCGTCCATAGACTGGAGGAAAATCTATTGTTACCGCTGATTGCTGCCATTTATACCCATAGTGCGGTATTATTTATTTCTAATATTGCTCCGATTTCTTCACTTACATTTGTCCTAGGAACAACCAGCAGAGCTTACAATCCAAATTCTATAAAGGTTATAATAATAGATATAGATGTGCAAATAAATACCATTAAATATATAGAATTAGCATTAATTTGTATCATTTGTGTTATTATATTATTAATACTGTTTTTATATTATTATTTAATATTAGATATTTTATTAATTACATATTATTAATATTCTTGTTCATTATGCATTTTGTATTATTATCTCAATATTTAACATTATTAATAGTTGTGATATGTTGTTAAATAATTATTAAGAATTCTTATTTTTTTATAATATTATGTTGTTGTTATTATTATTATTATTATTATTATTATTATTATCATTATTGCACCATTTATATTGTTTAATATTTGTATACAATATTATGAAATATTTATCAACTGAGTTTTTTTCGGTATTTTGGGTTAATATTCTTTATATTATTAATTAATATTTATCCATTTTTTGTATAATATTTTTTATATATTTTACTATTCTTTTTTAAAAAAATTTTAAAATAGTAAATATTTAAGTAGAATATTATAAAATAATAATTATTTTGAGTTATTATTTTGCTATAATTATATATATAAATATATATTATGAATGTATTTTCCTGTTCTTATTAATAAAACTTTGTATATTATATACATTTTGGTACGATATTTATTATTTTGAGTTCATATTTTTATATCATGAATGTTATCTATAAAAGTGACTATTATTATTTAAAAAAAATATGGAATATTAGGAATATGTTTGTAAAATATTATTTGTTATTTTGAATTAATATTTTGTTACTATTGACATTATTCAAATATTTTACTATTATTATTATTATTATTATTATTATTAATATTATTATTATTATTATTTTTAAAACCTTATATATATATTTTGTTCCATATCCTGATATTAAAATAAAACCCACTATAATGTATTCAATCCCCACTTTTAATTAGGGACAATTCTAAAAAAGATTAAATAGTCGCATTTCCCAGACCATAAAAATTCGGGGGACCTCAGTCGTGGACCATACATTGCTCTCTGAAAGTAGATGTCCAGGATAAAAAAAATTGTGGCTGAGTCTGTGTCTGTGCCACTCTTGTTTGAGTCTGGTACTGCTCAGCTCATGTGACTAGAGAAAGAGCTGCAATACTATGCGCAACCTGTGGACAGGTGTGGCGCTGTTTATGGAAAAAGTACTTACCCTCCTTTCTCAGTATCAAAGGTCATTTCTTGATCTCGATGACATGTCCTTTATCATACAAACAATGCACACAGCTATACGATGTAATGCCTAATTTCACCTGTGGTGGCGCTGCAGGGAACTTGAGTTTTTACTTCCATCCTTAGAGATTATGTCTGATTTCTGTGGGTCTCCTGGGTAGGAGGAAGCTTACTGTACCTCCCACGGCTGCTGTGTCTGCAATGAGGACCATGTGATCTTTGCAGAATACACATGGAATGATGTCTCCCTGAAATATAATCATGTTTGTCCACAAACCCAAAGCTTCTACCTGCAGTCATTACCTGGGGAGTTAATTACATATACTTTTAAGTTTAGTACTTAACCTGAAAATCCATAGTCATAGCTCCCCCTAGTGGTGGATAAATGCCACAAGGATTTTATAATAAGCCTATATTCACATATAGTGAGACCACACTGGGTGATGTGGGTCCATTATAAGTTTCCTACTGGTCTGCCCTGTAAAGAGCAGAACTTCCAGCCCTGAGGTCCTTATACATTTGTGATGCCTCCTGATACAGAGTCCACCTCGATGTTTTGGGTCCCATTTTCTCCTTGTAGACTTCAAATTAGGTCCATCCCTACGGACAAATACATAAACCCTTCCCGGACATTTGAAGGACCTTAAACTGCAGAACTGAAAGCTGACAGATCCTTGCCAAAGAAGTTTGGTTCCGATACTGTATTTGGGCAGTAAATGTCAAACCATTACAAAAATAGTAGACTTGGAGACACTCGAAATTTTCATACACCCCAGGGCTCATGGCATTCTTAGGTCAACAACACACGACATGCCGATCAATCCATGAAAATGGACCATGTTCTAGCCGGATTTCATGGACCAATCACCATGCTGCAAACAAGGAGCACTGCTTCTTATCCCTGGCGTGTGGTCATTCCATGAAGTCCAATCTCCACTCCATTTATGCTACAGCTGATCTCTTTTGGTAGTGACCCTCTCCTCCATTTCTACTGGAGATATTTGACCCCAATATTATGACCGATGAGGGTCCCAGCAGTCAGACCTCCCATAGATCAAACAGTTCTCTATAAATCCAGTGCATTCACTTTGGGTCTAATTGTCCATCCCAACTATGAGTTGGCCAATTTTATGTGGAAACTACAAAGCAAATTTTGCCAAAATTTTGGAGCACAAGACAAGCCAAGCCTCTGCTTCACCGGCTCCATCCACACAACTCTGCTCCGTACAGGAGTCCAACTACATGACATTATTCTGGGGAGGAACAGGTTAACGGCGCCTCTTCTTGTTAATGGGATTAATGAGCTTACTTCTGTTCCTCTACAAGAAGACACACGAGCGGCTCACAAAGGATTTCTCTGCTGAACATTTATTGGACTGTCCACATCTGCTGCATGGGAGGGCGCCGCTGATTTCCATGACACAGGGGTTCGGTTTGGTGAAACTCTTTAACCGTATTTACAGACATGGACAAACCCAACAGATGTGGTATAAATTCCCTGCACTGGTTCTACTTGTTTTACAGTAAATTTACCAAAGGGAATGGGACAAAGAACCTTCTGGATGGCCATCAGATTGTAGACTTAACATCTTGGGTAATGGACACCAATAATGGGGCTCCGAGCATGAATGGAATTGGGTTGGATACAAAGTTTGACATTCACGGTATTGTAAGATGTTGAAGTTGTCTTGAAATTAAGTTGCAGTACCCTAGACCACCACTGTACAAAGTGGAGTAGTTTTGGGAAGGATAAAACACGACCATGACCGGAAGATAACCTGCTCCAAAGAAAAAAAGCGCAAGGCAACATGGGATGGACAGTTTTTATATAGGACCTCTGATATCAAAGCTGTCAATCCCATAGTCAGTAGACAATAATATGGGAAATTTGGGAAAAAGAGGACCATGACCACCAAAAACCACACTTCAAGTTTGATTCTTCTCACGTAATTAAGAAAGGGACCTCCAGCCATGAAATCCACGTTTATGTGTTTCCAGCTCTTGACGCACATGAATTGAAGAGGCCATGAAGGACTTTTGAAGCTCCAGAGGTCTTCAAACTGTAGACCCCCGTATACTGTATACTCCCAACTCCTTTCCCAGCTTGGTTCTGGTACCTTATTTAGGCAGTAAGGTAATTGTGCTTTTGCAATTGCCAAATACATTTGGATCTGGAAGGAAATTTTTGAACAATTTGGCGAAGATTCTAAAAAATTGAATCTTGGAAGATTGGTTCATGCGTACTACATATATATATATTATATATGATTGCCGACTATCTTGGTCAACTGCTTGGAATCACACATGTAGGTAGAGCCACTGACTTTGTTGAGATTTTGAAGCTAAAATCAGGTTTGCATCATAAAATAATAGGATGTATAGAAAACAGCTACTACTTCTTTTCCAACAAACCCCTCATCATCCACATCGGTAGTGGTTTATAATGTAGGCGATTTGGGCGGTGGCCCAGGGCCCAAATCTTCTAGGGGGCCCGTGGCCACCCAGACCACCCACCAAATATTATACTGATAAGGACCATCACACATGAAATCCTTGTATATCTGTTCCTGAGCTCAATACACATGTACACAAAAGCCATTTCAGGACCTTTGAAGGTCCTCCAAAGGTCCTGAAAACATAGATTGAAAGCAGACCGAAAGGACGCATCCTCCATTCCCCAGAAGCTGATTCTAGTACCAGATGTAGGAAGTGATTCCAGACTTGTAGGGGCTATAATATTCATACAGCGCAGGACCCATGGAGGTCTTATTCTGCCCCTGATCATCATAAACCCTGATAAAAATCTTCATTTTCTCCTGGTGAGAGAATTCATTACCAGTATTGGTACCCAACATCCAGCGATGAGATCAAAGGGATTTTTCGGAGCAAAGAAAATGAAGGGACACAGGGGCCCCTATTGGGTTGTGTATGTACTCACCCTCCAGACTCGCAAATTGGGAAATACTCCGACATTCCCTATACTATACAGGTGTCATATGATGTTTTTTTGTTTGTTTTAGTTTTTTAGGGTTTTTTTGGCACACAATAGAATGTTATCTCTTGTTTTCTCAATTTTTAACTTTTTAGCTTTACCGTATAGACTGGGTCAGGTCAGCGGAGCCAACATCAGACATAAAGTGACATTAGTCACACAGATAAGGTCCTGTATGGGGTGCCACTACTATGAGCAGTTCTGCATCTTATCCCGGACACCATATAAGCCTATGAACACTCTTCTATCTATTGACTCTCATTCATTGAACACATACAGAATCATCTGGCTATAGGCCTATACACTTATTTCTAGAAGGATGTACAAGCTCTCCAAATACAACCAAAGAGACAAAACATCTGTTTTTTAGATCTTGTTTTTATTTAGGAACATCTTCAATATTACATCATATAACAAAAAAAAATTTTTTTTTTTTTTTAAATTTTTCCTAAATAGCACATAGACAGAATTGCCGAAACGGCTTTACATAGTTATTAACCCTTCCCCTGCTGGACGTGTAGAGGAAACGGTTAAATGGGTACCAGGCCTGGTTACTTACTTTCTGCAACAAAATTTTCAAAAAAATAAAAATAAAAAATTTGCAGAAAACAAACTCAAGACTTTACTCGAAAAAACAGTACGACATAGAAATGGAAAGTGCTGTCAATTTACATTGAGATCCGGTGCAAGCGAAGGAAAAGAGGGGGGGTAAAAATATATTCATATATCTATATATATCTATGTACCTTTCTGATAACAAGCAAGAACTCATGCGAACCTCAGAATGTGTGATGTATAAAGGTCCATGTACCTTCAATACCCAGGACACGAGATCATTTCAGATCGATCCTGCGGATCAATGGATCCGTTATACCGACAGTAGATTCATTTCAGGTGCAATATAAGGGGAAAAAAATTACTTTGGTTATATGGACTGTATAGATTGGCCTTATTTTTTATATATAGGTGACACCTCTGATGCTGTAACGTATAGGACCGATACTGGTGCACCGCCACTTCAAGCACCCCCCCCCCCCCATTGAAGGAAGGACCCTATCCATACCATGAGAAGAGCATATAACTTGTGGCCACAAGACATCAAGATGCAACTAATAATGATAAATATGATTGCGTTGCAACCAACACGTTACGCAACAGTCGTCAGAAATCCAAATATTGGATTTCGGAGCTACCGCCGTTCAGATTTTGGCAGTGTGACATCGTGATTGTAAGGCCACAAGACATGTCTGACTACAAAGTGCCGATAAATTGTTGTCTGTTTCCTAGGGCAACCACATATTTTTTGAAGACAGTTGTGATTAGAGAAATAGATCTTGAAAGATCTAAAAATTTGGAAAAAATAACAGTAAAACATGTAAAAATGTTAATCAAAAATTACTCATAGACAACAATTTACCACTTCTAATAAATCCAACCTCTTACTAGACCCCTCTCTACTACGCAATGGATTTTTTTTTTTCGAGCCCCCAACATTCCTGAACATTTTTTTTTTCTATGGTCAAGTAGGCGGTGCCAGACTGACTGTTCAAGAACAGAACTGCCCACCTGACATATTGGGACAGATGTATCTTAAGTCTTATAATGTTCACCGCTTTCTTTCTTCTTCTTCTTTTTTGAGCACTTCTGCTCTTTGATGAGCTGATTTCCTATAGATAAATTGTGCAAATTTTTGTGCAATTTCTGTAAATTGTGATTTTTTTTTTTGGGTGTAACCTATTAAAAACAGCTTCCTACACCATTGGGGACGGGATTGTATTTGCACATTTTTTTGCACCAGGTATAGTTCAAGGATGAATTAGGCCTAAAACAGGAGAACCCGTGCACCACGAAAGGTTGAACAAAAAATTGTAGCAAAAAATGCTTAAAAAAACCCCCATAAAATTCAGAGGCATTCCATTGGGTGCCGAAGTTAAAATGAATTATTTATCAGGAATATGGGGGGGGCTAGAGAAAAATTTCAATTGAAATCACAAAGAGTTGGAGTTGGTAGAGGTCGGGGAGGGGATGGACCTCTTCAAAGTTTTTCGATAAGTTTTCACAATTTTGGAAATCTTATAAATTATGTGTAGGGGGAAACAAGGGCCATGGCAGGTAAATATCTAGCCGTGGCCAATAACGTGGTCCAACCTATAAGATTGAATTTTCAATTCGTTCTAGTAGTCAAGTCAAGTGACAGATAAACTTTTTTGTTTTGATAAGAGAGCGATCCATACATATCGTGTATGGAGAATTATTATTACGCTGAGGACGCTTACTCGACAAAGCAGAACATTCTGCCCCGTTTACAGGCAGAAGGAAACATATGTATCTATATTTAAAAAAAAAAGCAACCAACCAATCAAACCTACCAAACAGCCTAAAGGAATATATAAGATATAGCGCAATATTTCAGTCACGTCATATATAACATTCTGTTGCCCCTATTATAAATAGTAAAAATACTGATGTGAGACGAACAATTCTGAAATAAATGTATATATATATCCATATATACTGTACCTTATTTTAATTAGGTACCAATTTAAAAAAAAAAAAACTCCAGGTCCCGACATTTGAGGCTTAATTTCCCCCCCCCAGTGTTGCCTGTTTTTAGAGACCCTTTACTCGAATATTACCTATTTTTTTCAGTAATTTAGCATCTGAAAAGCTAAAGTCCTTCCCATTTGCTCTTAAAAAATAGGATCTTCTGTAAAATAAAAAAAATTTACGCTGCTCATTTTATGACGACCTATAGTCGTAGTCAGAGAAACGTGGTTCCAAAATTGTAGATGTAGCCTGACCACGATGGTTGAGTATAGACCAAGCCATTTCAAAGGGAGAAGAAGTAGACTTCCTCAAGAACTCATCCTCTTACTCGTGACTCTGTCCATCATGGGTTTTTAGAATATTTTGGGGTGTTGTCAGAGTACCTTTAGGGTAGGTATTGTCCAGTAATCCCATGTCAGTGTATAAACACTGGAAAAAGGCCCAAAACCATGTGTCATGGTCAGGAGACAGTCCAGAGACAGTCCTCTAGGGCGTGTCACCGTTGCCCGTTGCTTTCTATGGGGAGCATGGCCTGGTGTAGATTTCTGTTGTGTTTGGTGTCCATTGTGTCATGATCTTCCGTATAGCTATCAGGACTTGGTGCTCCATCTAAAGAACTCCCACAGCTGGAATTTGGAGACAGCATATCTTGAAGGAGATCTTGCTGGACGATACCATTATCTTTATTTATTTTGCCCCTTTGGTTGCCTTCTTCTTCTTGGTCATCGAGAAGTTTAGCAAGGAAGTTGATGTATTTCATAGCCAGGCGTAAAATTTCGTTCTTGCTCAGTTTCTTATCTGGTGGGTGAGTTGGGATCAGTTTGCGGAGTTCGGCAAAAGCTCCATTCACATTTTGCTGTCTCCATCGTTCCCGGCTGTTTGTGAAGATTCTACGGACCACCTTTGTATGCGGACCTCCTGAAAAGAGGATACAATAGGATTACCAACCACAACAAGGATACATTGGTATAAGCTAACAAAATGTTGAACTTTGAAAAATAAATTTGGCTACTTCTTAAACACTTTAGTGTTTAATATGCAAATTTAATATGCAAATTAGGCTCTCTACTGTCAAAGGGGAGGTCATGGGTGGAGACAATCAGGCTCAGCTCCTCTGACAGTAGAGATCTTAATAATAATAACAATGATAATGATCTGAGAATGTTGTTGGCTAGAAGAGACCTAAACTCTCTGCTGCTCGAGGCAATCTAATAGTACGGCGCCCCCCTCCACACCGTGCTGTAGAAATATATCCTTGTTTTTATAGTAGGTGGGTTCTCCATGTAGTATCTTATGCCCATACTGAGATTGGGTGTGAAGAGACCCAATGTCAGGTCCAGCTTTGTAGCACGTCATTGCAGCTCTATTGCAGGCGGTGCTGCCTGAGGCCAGAGCCTCAACTCGCCTCATGATTGGTGCAGCCCATCAGTTAGAGAGCAGATTCCAGCTTTGCCAAGATCAGATTAAAGAATGAAAAGATTAGATTTGCATTGGATGAAGGTGGTGATTTTTATATTAGTAAAACAGAAGCCTCCAAATTGGGTAAATCCTAGATTTTTTTAGAGCAATGTTAATACGATAATATTTATAGTGATTCCATCTATACTCAGCACAGAATTCAAAATGTTATTTTATCCTATTTATTTGCTCTAAAGATTTTAATAATGGTTTCCTCATGTGGGCAGGAGATGCCACCTGTGCCCATCACGGCTCCTGGAATGGAATGGGAAAGGTCTAGAGGCCTTTGGAATCAGCAGAATTTTAGGAACTTAGTGCAAATTCTGCTGTAAAATATTATAGCAGTCATAGGACTTACCTTCCGTGACCTCCACTTCATACGGCCCTGTCCGTCTCTTGACCCTTGCGTTATTATTGTACATTGGGAAGGTTTCCGTATCACCATAGTAACCGCTGCGGAGAAAGCAACGCATTTATTGGTTACATGTATGTTACCATACTATATATTACTATACATAGAGATAATAACGATCAAGATTTTTTTGGAAAATCATAACAAATTGTCTTTAAGTATTTTAATCTGTTGATAAAAATGGATAAGTTAAGGGAAAGAAACGGGTAAATGTCATGTTATGGGCAAGTATACATGTATAGGGTAAAGTATATGGGCAAATTTTAGAGAATTTCTTTTTGTATTCCTAGTAAATTTAGCATTCGTTATCATTGTATGTTTGGCAAAAGGCTGTAAAGCAAAAAATATCAACTAACATTGATGTAAACATTGGGATGAATCTTAGATTTCTAACATTTTATATATTTATATACATATAGATATATATATATATATATATAGTATAAAGAAAGCGGGCAGCACTCCGTTGTAGTGCTTGAGAAAGGCTCTTGCAGAGCCGAAACGTCGCTGTCACAGTTGCTCACTATGGAATAAAGACACTTTTTTACTTTTATCTACAACGGAGTGCTGCCCGCTTTCTTTATACTATTACTGGAGGACCTGAGGCCCGGTCCTGGGATGCCTGCACCCAATTCTCTTTTTCTCTGAAGGTTTGTGCTGCTTGGACTTTCTTTTTGTATATATATATATATATATATATATATATATATATATATACACACATATATATATATTACTGATAACACAGCATTAAATGGGACTCGCATACTCATTAAGATATATAATTAAAAGTCTATAATATATAAATAAAATCCCAATATAATTCTTTAGCATTGACATATACAAATTGAGAGAGAAAGTAATTGAAATTATCGTGAAAAAAAATTTTATATATCTATATATATATATATATATCTAGAGAATTACATAAATATATTTTATATTATATAATATTGAAGAGGATTAAATTAAAAAAAAATATATACAGGCAGTCCCCGGGTTACGTACAAGATAGGGTCTGGAGGTTTGTTCTTAAGTTGAATTTGTATGTAAGTCGAAACTGTATATTTTATCATTGTAGATCCAGACAAAAAAAAATTTGGCCCCAGTGACAATTGGAGTTTAAACATTTTTTGCTGTAATGGGACCAAAGATTATCAATAAAGCTTCATTACAGACACCTTACAGCTGATCATTGCAATCTGGGACTATAGTAAAGCATTCAGAAAGCTTCCCCAGAGGTCAGAGGGGTCTGTCTGTAACTATGGGTTGTCTGTAAGTCGGGTGTCCTTAAGTAGGGGACCGCCTGTATAGACAAAAACTCACTCTCCATGACTTTTTTTTTTATATATATATACAGGTAGTTACATAGGTTCCCTGGGTTTGTACTTAAGTTGAATTTGTATGTAAGTCGGAACTGTATATTTTATAATTGTAGCTCCAGATGAAAAAAAATGGAGTTTCAAAATTTTTTGCTGTAATTGGACTAAGGATTATCAATAAAGCTTCATTACAGACACCTTACAGCTGATCATTGCAGCCTGGGACTATAGTAACATCCAGAGACTTCACCAGAGGTCACAGGGGGCAGAGGGGTCCGTCTGTAACTAGGGGTCGTCTGTAAGTGGGGTGTCCTTAAGTAGAGGACCGCCTGTACATATATATTTTAAACTAGCTACCAATGAGTACCTGTGATGGGTTATTGTGTTGAATATTATGTGATCAGGGCCCTCAGTCCTATTGTTCCATATGACTCTTTGTACTCTGTAATGTAATATTTTGTTTGTATATGTCCCCTTTGATTTGTACAGCTCTACAGAATATGATGGCACCATATAAATAAGGATTATTATGATTAATATTATGATGACATTATCATTGACGTGTATATTGCTGAATACAGATATGAAATACCCTGCTTAAATTTTCAGATACTTGTTATACTTGTTATTTTTAGAGCGAAAAAGGAAGATTTAGAGGAAGTAATAGAACGATTCATTAAAGAGATGACAAGGAATAGGAAACAGAACAGGAAATGGATCCAGTTAGGACAAGGTAGGGAGGAACAGGCAGGATCTTTATGGGATCGTGTAGATGTATAGAATATGGGAAGTGTAAACAATTGTATAAACTGCAATGATACAGAATCAGATATCACTTGGTTATGTTATCACACACTATCTCTAGGGTCACACTGTACACAAGTTACACGTGGACGTATAATAGTGACCCTATTATAGATCATGTAACATGGAGCCATACGTTATTATATTCAGATGACCATAATCTTCTATATTGATCTTTTTCATGAGAATTTTGTAAGTTCAGATCAGTCTTTGCACTGACACAACATCTACTCCCTATCCATAGCATAGACATAGCAGATGGAATATGCAGGGGGTCCCCTACTTAAGAACACCCGACTTACAGATGACCCCTAGTTACAGACGGACCTCTGGATGTTGGTAACTTACTGTACTTTAGCCTTAGGCTACAATAATCAGCTGTAACAGTTATCACAGGAGTCTGTAATGAAGCTTTAGTGTTATTCCTGGTTCTTATGACAACCCAACAGTTTTAAAATCCAATTGTCACAGAGGCCAAAAAAAATTTGGCTGGGGTTATAATTATAAAATATACAGTTCCGACTTACATACAAATCCAACTTAAGAACAAACCTACAGAACCTGTCTTGTACATAACCCAGGGACAGCCTGTACCTCCTAATATGTAAGTATAAGGGGTCAGAGGTAAGAGTCAGACCTGAGGCCTGGTTCTGGATGGTCACATCGATAGACGTCAGATTTATAAACAGCACATGGGAGGTGAAGGGTCTGGTACATGTTGTGCAATGAGAACATTCAATGTGCCCTGGGAGAGATACATCATTGTGATCCTTCCAGCTAAGAAGTGAACGAGGGTCTGGATAGTATAATTATTATAGGTATATTATAAGGCCATAAGATCACATTGGCAAGTCGGGGGTCCTTTTTTGTAGTCAGTACTGGGGCACTCCCCCCCCCTCCCCCTCCCACCACCCATGTAAATGAAAGCGAACATCAGTGATACAACCCGTAAAGATGTCATTAGGACTGGATGCGTTGGTTTTGGGCAGGATGTGTTGAGATTTGATGTGGGTTTGGTGGTTTTGGGTTTTGTGTTGTGAGCACCTTACCAGGACGACCTATCAGCAAGTCCTAGAGCCGTAATATAGGAGATTAATCAATACCAGCGCAAAAGAAAGATTACGCAGTTGCCCCCCGCAACCGGATTCCATTTATCTTTCGCCACATTCCGGTGAGATGCTATGGACAACTCCTGCGCTTCTGCTTTGCACCAATTTTGATCAATTCAACCTCATTCAAGGAGAAATACATTTGCATTTATGAGATTTAGAATCCTCAGAATGATACAATGTAATAAAGTAAGTAAATCTGGAGTATAATAAGAACTACTAAATGACTGGGGGTGAAAATGGAGATGAATTTATGACTAGAGGATATGTCACAATGTATGCAAGGGAAAAGTGGAGCAGTTACTTATAGTGACCAGGTATGGAATCATATCATAGGTTTCTATTAGCAACTGCTACATTTCCCCCCATTGTGATTGCAGGTAAGAGATCTATAGGTCCCACTACAATATAATACAGCAAGTGGCCCCTTTAATGTTACCCAGGACTACAAGTCCCAGTATGACTGCCACTCAGCCCCATCAGCAGAAACAGAATATTTCTTATTATTAAGAATGTAAATGTATAGTGAGGCAGGATACCCCAGGGGTTCAGGGAACTGACTGCTGCACTGGGATAATACAGATAGATGGTTCCCTCTATATAGCTGATGCCTCACTATTAGGGTCTGCACTAGGGCTCTGGACACATATAGGTTATGCTTTGCCTCTTATATGTCCTATATGGTAAACTAGGACTGATGCTTTGTGAAAGGGTTGATGCTGTTGAGCTAAAAATATAGGTGAAGATGCAAGCGCTAAAGCGAAGTGTGATGCTCTGCGGGCAAAATGCTCTGCAGCCTCTCATCTCATGCATTTAAGCTGAATTCAGATGAAAAGCACTGAGAAAATGATTTATTGGAATGCAGAAAGGAAGAGGAAAATGACTGTAGAGAAGGGATGAACATGACATTAGAGGGATGGGCAGGAGCAGTGGGTGGTGCATAGTGTCAGATCCTACAGGTGATACAAGCATAGCTGTATATAGCTGTATATAGGTGTATATAGCTGTACATATCTGTATATAGGTGTACATATCTGTATACAGATGTATATAGCTGTACATACATGTATATAAATGTATATAGCTGTACATATCTGTTTTTATATGTACATAGCTGTATATAGATCTACATAGCTGTATGTAGATGTATATAGCTGTACATAGCTGTATATGTCTGTATATAGATGTATATAGATGTACATATCTGTACATAGATGTATATATCTGTACACAGCTGTATATAGATGTATAAACCTGTATATAGATGTATTTTGCCCCCACCCCCACCCCCACCTTGCAATACCCTAATACCCTCTGAGAGGCTACAGGTGTGACACGTGCATAGCTGTATATAGCTGTATACTGCATCATCTAATAACCTAACACCCTCATACAAGATATATGATATAACTATTACTAACCTGTTTCCAGGGGTCAGAGGTTACAGGTGAGACATGTCCATAGCTGTATATAACTTATACTGCATCACCTAATATCCTAATATAATACATTACATGATATACATTATAACCATTACTAACCTGTTTCCAGGGGTCAGAGGTTACAGGTGAGACATGTCCATAGCTATATATAACTTATACTGACTGCATCACCTAATATCCTAATAAAATACATTACAAGATATACATTACTACCATTACTAACCTGTTTCCAGGGGTCAGAGGTTGGCTCAATCCATACAACATGGCTCTGCCAGCTGCTTGCAAGGGGAGATTAGCTGGAGGGCTCAGCTGCACCATTCGGGCTTCAGGGGCTTGCTCAGTTTGGGGTCCGGTCAGTTGAATAGGGGGTCTGCAGAGCTCTGTGGTTGCAGTGAGAGAGGGTCCAGTGACTGCTATAGGGGTCCTGCACAGCTCTGTAGTGGCAGTCAGGGGGGTTGTGCAGAGCTCTGTGGCTGGAGTCAGGGGGGCTCTGCACAGCTCTGTGGTTGCATTCAGAGGGGCTCTGCAGAGCTCTGTAGTTGCCGGCAGGGGGGCTCTGCACAGCTCTGTGGTTGGGGTTAGAGGGGCTCTGCACAGCTCTGTGGTCCTCAGGCTTTGTAGTCTCAGTTCCTGCTCTCTGGCCTTTATATTGGTGGATCCCTCCCCCCTCCTGAGCAGCTCAATCACTGGCACAGCTCTAGGGGGGGAGCAGGGGGCCGCCCCCTCATTCACCCCACTCTGCTGCACTGCACTGGAGCTCTCCGCCTCTGCTACATCTCTGCCAGGGGATGCCACATCCTCAGAGTCTCCCATATCGGTGCCCAACCTCTCCATCATCTTCAGGGACAGTGCAGGAGGAGGAGGACAGGACTCATGCCACCACTGCCACCTCCCACTGGAAACCTACCTGCAGATATACAGAGAGGCATCCACAGATCAGAGCAATAATACCATATACATAACCTGCAAATATACATAGAAACATCTGCAGATAGAAAAGCAACGATCTCATAGATATATCAATGCAACAATATCATAGACATAACCTGCAAATATATATAGAAACATCTGAAGATAGAAAAGCAATGATATCATAGATATAGCAGAGCCACAATATCATAGACATAACCTGCAAATATACATAGAAACATCTACATATAGAAAAGCAATGATATCATAGATATAGCAGAGCCCCAATATCATAGACATACCCTGCAAATATACATAGAAACATCTGAAGATAGAAAAGCAATGACATAGATATATCCTGCAGACAAACATAAAAACATCCATATATAAGATGTATCATGTTATATGGACATAAACCAGCTATAATAACCCATAAAAACACACAAGGAAAGATCTGCATATAGAAAAGCAAGTATATCATACATATATCCTATAGACATGTATATAAAAATATTCATAGATCAGAGCAACAATATCATAGACATAACCTACAACTATATATAGAAACATCTACATATAGAAAAGCAATGATATCATAGATATATCCTATATACATGTATAGAAATATCCATAGATCAGAGCAATAATACCATAGACATAACCTGTAGACATATACATGAATGAGAGCAATAATATAGACACATCATACAGATATACACATACATATCTAGAGATCAGAGCAATAATATCCCAGCTATCATAACCTGCAGACATACATAGAAACATCTACATATATAAGAGCAATAATACCGATATATCCTGCAGACATACATAAAAACATCCATGCATCATGTTATATGGACCTAAACCAGCTATAATAACCTGCAGACATACACAGAAACATCTATAGTTCAGAGGCATCACATCATAGCATAGATACATATCTATATATAAGAGAAATCATGTCATAGATATAACCCAACTACAATAACCTGCAGTGATACATAGAAACATACACATATATAAGAGCAATCATATTATTATAATGATCTTGCAGCAGACATCTCTAGCCCTAGAAATAACATGTACATGTATACATCGTGTATATCATTCACATGTACATGGATCCAATATGTGAAAGAAAAAAACTACAACACCCAGCATCTCCTTTATAACAGGTGTAGTAGCACAGATCAGAGACCCCTACTATAGCCAAAAGACTACTGAAAATTGCCCAAAAAAATATAATCATTATGGCCAAAATTCAAAATAGCAACACACCATGGATACATAATACTGCAAATATACTAAATATATATATATATATATATATATATATATATATATATATATATATATAGTAAGGTTTTTTAAATTGAAATGTATTTATTTGTTAATTCTCATCTATCAATTCGTTTATCTTCATTATGGATACAAGTGTATGTATTTATATTTATAATTATCACTTCTGTAGCTGTGATGCTGCCATGTTTTCTGGGACTTGTAGTCTCTGATCACGAGTCTATTGTGTGTGTTGATGGATTTTGTTATGAACTGATTATTACAAAATGTATCACAAAGCAGAAACTTCACCTCTCTCATCCTTATAGAGGGCCAGGATAATACAATTAGTAAAGATAAAAAAAAAACAAAGGCTGCAGGATAATAATAATGGGGGCTCTACCTGCAGGGGGCAGTAGAGGATATGGGAGCAGAAGGTTTGTCACATCATGGGGGTTGTCATCTCTTTCAAGGCAAGGGTTAAACCGCTGACGAAAAATGAGGGGTGTTTTGGAATAAAAAAGGATTTCATATATATTTATATATATTTCTATCATTTTTCTCATGATCAATATTTCTGTTATTAGTTATTTTATTGTTATTACTATTTTATCATTGTAAATATTATTGTTCATTTTATTGTTGATGTAATGTTAATATTATATATAGTGATATACTGTAATTTTGTAATATACATAGACATCTTATATAATAATATATGGTATATTGTCATTTTTTTTTTCTGATAATAAGAAAAAATTACAGCCTCATTAATGCTCCACGATTCATTGAAACAAGTGAATCTGACAAACTGAATGAGTACAAGAATAAAATGCTGTTGGTTATTGTTATTTCTTATTAATACAAATTATTGATACTAATTGATACTAATAAAATAATAATAATAATAATAATAATATAACAATAATATAATTATTTTAATAGTAGTAGTAGTCGTTTTATTATTATTATTTTTATTATTAATAAATAATAATAATTAGACAAATCTTCATTCCTGTTCTCTATTATATTTTGTGATCTAATTCAGGAAAATAGCAGGGACATAAGCTGATGGTAGTGGCTGGCAGGCAGGGCCCCTCTACTTCTGTACCAGACTGTCATTAGCTTCTAGTTGTAGTATTTTTTTTTTGTTAAATAATCATTTACTATAATGCATTTTTCTGTATATTTATGTGTGGCCTTTAGTAAAAAAAAACTAGCTATAAAATCACACATAGATATGTGATATAAAACACTACATTGTTGCAGCCCATGATGTGATACAATGTACATTACACAGTCACACTATATTGTAATCTGCAGTGAATGGCTACATATTAGCTATTGTATAATGCTGCTGTCATTACGGCTCATTACATTAACATCCATTTATAATTCCCTGATCATATACTGGGATGTGTGTGATATATGGTAAGAATTTGTTACATTTTTGCATTTGGTGTTTGCAGCCCAACACCATCTCTTCTGCTTCTCTCCATCTGGTTACTGTTCTTTCTTTCTTTCTATTTTCCTGGCAGATTATCTCACAATCCGATCATCTCTCCTCCGAGCAAATTAGTAATAATGATATCCATGACGTTGGGCAGCGAATGGTTAACCCATGAAGACACACCCTTTATTGTCTGCACCCTATACAATAGTATAGTGATAGTGTATCCCAAATATATCGTTATTATAGTATTAGTGGTAGTAGTATCAGTAGTAGTAGTAGTAGTAGTAGTAGTAGTAGATATGATACTGTAGACATTTTTGTAATAATATAAGGTGTATTGATAGATGTAGGAAAGCTGACTGTAAAAATAATCCTATTCATGACTGTTTTCCTTATTATTAACCTTATTTTGAGCAGATTTCATGATTTTCATCCAGTGCTGTATTTCTGCCCCCCATAAGCAGAAGGACAGATGGAGGTGTCTGTGTTATGGGGTGATCACTGTGTCTCCTTGTGTTTTATAGTCCAGTGTAATGATATACATGATCTGTGCTCTGCTATTTCCCCCCTAGTCACATCTTTAGCCCAAATACTAATACATCAGTACATACTATACACATATAATATAATACAGTAACTATATAATGATAACAGTAATACATATAATAACATGCCAACTACAACACTGTCTTTTACTACTACTACAGCAATATTACATCATAATATATAATAGTAATACATCACTACACAATACTGGGCTACTACAATACTTCCATTTTCTATAGTTATATTAGTACACAGTTACTATATAATGATAACAATATAAGATATTTTAATGTGCCTACTACAGTTATAATATTACACCATCACATATAATAATAACACATCCCTACACAATACTGGGGACTACAATGCATCCATCTACTGTAGTTATATTATTACACAGTCACTATATAATGATCATGTTATTATATTATTATATTATAAAAACACTGAACCATAATAATAGGATTATATTAACACACAGGACTACTACTGCCATCGTGCACAGTGACTACTACTGCCATCGTGCACTACTACTGCCTGCTGCTATACTCTCAGCTACTACAGTTATAACAATACACAATATACATGTTAACAATGGTTATAATTAGAATAAAGCCTCAATACGCAGCAATGTGACTGCTACAATAATGTCTTTATGTGTATTACAGCTGTAATAATACACCATAAATATAATATTAATAATCTACACATCAGTACACAATGCTATGTGGACTACAATATACTGCCCTCTACTGCAGCTCTAACAATGCACAATAACCATATAATACTGCACAGCCCTGTGCCTACTGCTGATACAATAATCTCTCCTACTACAACCATTAGAGATGCAGAATTTTTACAACTGGGGCACACGATACATTAGTAATAATAATCAGTATTAATTCTACCAAAATGAAAGATGTATATTATGACTATAAACATATAGATATATTATACAGCATAACAGTATGTGATAATATAATATATATTAATAGATCTACTATTGTCTGCTGCAACAATAGTATAACATAACCTCTATAATGCTAACAATAGCAACATCATAACCATAATAATAAAAAATATTCCACAGCATAGTTCCTATTACTAACAACTACAACTGCATCACTACATCGTAATAATTGCAGAAAAAGAGCAGATCTATAACACTACTAAAAAAAACGATAATAATTTAACAATAATTGTGTTAATTAAAAAAAAAAATAACATAAACTAAAAATAAAATTCAAATAAAATAAACATTTTATTGAACAATATTATTAACGCTTTTCTAATAATACAAAAAGGTATATTATTATATAGTAGCTCTTTCCTTTATGCACATATATATATATATATATATATATATATATATACACATGTGTGTGTAAAAATATACATTTTAATACATCTGTTTATATTATCGTCTTATTTTTAATGTAGCAACGCGTTAAAAAAAATAACATAAAATAAATAATAAAAATAAATATATAGATATATATATGAAATGGGAAAATTATATTTTCATATATGTCATATTATACATGATATTTCATGAAACAATATCATCGTGTCCAGATGACATCATATGTAACAGCGAAATCTACAGAACGATACATTGTATCAATACCATAATGACGCCCGACATCGCATTGCTGGATCGTAGATCGCCGCTTCTAACGATCTTTGACAATTTGCTACAATCATTAGATGTAACAGCAATTCATGTATTTTTTTTAGCCCCTTCCCCTAAAAATACAAGTGTGGGGGGAATAAGGGACAATTTACAAAGAATAAATCCGTGTGATAATAAGACATAGAAGGATGTGGCTGTATACAGAGTATATGTGGAGGATATAGATAGTGTATATATGTGTATGGTTATGGAGTAGCACCCCAGATGTGATCAACCCCCCCCCCCCCATACCTGTGTCCCCCCCACCCCCATCATAGCATTATTCCTCAATGTGTTCTCCATGTTAGCAGTCTGATAAGGTACAGCAGCCCCCCCATACACACATCTAATAAAGCAGCCCCCCCTCCAGATGTCTGGGGTGACCCCCTGCCCCCCAGCATGCACTCACCGCCTGCCTTCCAGGGGTAGCAGTGAGTGTGGCCGCCATGTTGTGGCCTGTCCTGCAGTCCTGGGGTGTAGTGAGGGGAGTAGCTGCTGCTGCTGGTTGTGCAGTCGTTTCCTATTTAGTATGGAGAGAGGAACACTAGAGCAATGTGTCCAGGAGAGATAAGCCCTGGCAGCAGGGGCCAGCCTGCCCTGATAAGCCCCCAGCCCATTACTTATCACATCACTCATTTTTATTATTATTATTATTATTATTATTATGGGCCCATTTTATCCAAAGGAGGAGGGAAAATGTGTAGCTGAAGGAGGATATATATATATATATATATATATATATATATATATATATAGGGGGAGGAGATCACTCTGCAGCACCAGTCATTATTATTATTAGAATCCTGAGTAATATTTAGTAAATATGGGAACAATCCCCCCCCCCATCCATCATCGGCAGGTTAATGGCTCATCAGTCCAATATACTGGCTTTATAGGAGAGTATAGGAGATATATATATATATATATATATATATATATATATATATATATATATATATATGTTTATAAAAAGTGTATATACCATAAAATAAATGTATAGAGGGGGAAGAGATCACCAGTCACTGTAATACTCACCAACCCAATCATTGTTATTATTAGAATCCTGAGTAATATTTAGTAAATATGGGAACAATTCCCCCCCCCCCCCCATCCATCATCGGCAGGTTAATGGCTCATCAGTCCAATATACGGGCTTTATAGGAGAGTATAGGAGATATATATATGTTTATAAAAAGTGTATATACCATAAAATAAATGTATAGAGGGGGAAGAGATCACCAGTCACTGTAATACTCACCAACCCAATCATTGTTATTATTAGAAAGCTGAGTAATATTTAGTAAATATGGGAACCCCCCCCCCCCCCACATCCATCATCTGCTGCAGGTTGGTGGATAATTAGTCCAATATAATGGCTTTATAGGAGAGTATAGGATATATATATATACAGGACTGACAAAGTAACCTCTATAAATGATCCATGCACAACATATAGTAACCACCAAATGGCACCATACGTAATACATAGATTATTTTATGGAATTGTATTTGAAGATACTCCCAGTATCCATATAACATTTCTGGGATCTGTTGTCATATGTAGATAATAATACATAAATATATCATAAATGTAAATAACAAATAAAGGAATCCTACCATCAAAATCAATCATCTATTGACACTTACTCATAGAACTGTGGTAATCTTCTTATATTTGTCATCCATGACCTCCTTCTTTCTAAAATCAACTTTTGATTGGGGGGGATGGGGGGGTGTAGCTTCACATTCTGTATTCTCACAGAGGTGGGAATTGCGGGGTGGGAGTTTTTTTCTGCACAGTGTAACAGTCTGTGAAGCCACAGCATGGAGGGGCTCTGATAACACCTCCAGAGCCCGTCGGGCTCATTAGCATAATTTTATAAGTTGTTTTAAGTTGTTTGCAGACCCCTTTAAAAGTACTGTATGACTTTTAAAATTATGCTAATGAGCCAGACCCCTTCAAAAGTACAGTGTGACTTTTATAATTATGCTAATGAGCACTCGGATGGGGGGGGGGGTTGTTACCACAGCCCTTCCATGCTGTAGTTTCACGGGCTGTTACAAGCTGTGTTCATGCAGCACTTTCCCCCTTCTCTCCATCTACTATAATGTCACCCAGTGGGAGGGGAAAGTGCTCCTGCACTGTGTTAATGCCAGTGAAACTACAGCACAGAGAGGCTCTGGTAACATCCCCCAGAGTCATTCTTGCTCATTAGAATAATTGTAAAAGTTGATTTTAGAAGGAAGGAGGCCGTGGGTAACAAATATAACAAGATTACCACCGTGCCGGTGCCTGGATCGGTGAGTAAGTGTCCCTGGTTTATCATGATGGATATTGATGGTAGATTTCCTTTAATTAACATTTTCCTGTAGTATCCAAATAATCCAACCATACTGTGGCCAATAATTAACAGAAGAATGTAGCAGCAAAATAAAATGACAATATATTTAAGTAACACCACTGGGTAGTATACACATAATGGCACCATACTGTGTCCAATAAACAATAGTATCCAAATAATGGTACAATATGGTGTCTAATATAACTAATAGTACCATATAGTACTAATAATAGCATCATACTGTGCACACTGATAAATGGTACAATGCTGTAGTCAAACAATACAACCATATGGTGCTCAAGTAAAACTACCATGTAATATGCAAATAATACCACTATAATGGTCCAATAATCAACAGTACAGTATAGGAGCCAAGCAAAGCAACCATATAGTGCTCAAGTAACAGTACCATGTAGTATCTAAATAATGGCACCATACAGTGTTCAATAATTAACAGTACTATGTAGTATCCAAACAAAACAACCATATAGTGCTTAAGTAACAATACCTTGAAGAATCCTATTAATGGCTCCATACGGTGTCCAATAATTAATGGTACCATATAGTATCCAGCACAACAACCATAAAAATACGGTAACAATACTGTGTAATAATGGCTCCATATTGTGTCTAATAATTGAAAGTCAGTACCACACAGCAGCCAAACAAATCCACCATAAAGTGGACACATAATAATACCATCTAGCATTAAATTAATGGCACCATACTGGGTCCAAAACTTCCAGTACCATGCACTACCCAAACAAAACCACCAATATAGTGTCTAAGTACCAAGCAATACCCAAATAAATTCACAATACACTGGCCAAGTTACCATACCTTGTATTTACTAAATAATACCGCCATATAGTGCCGAAGGCAAATGTAATGACTTCAATGTAAAAATGATACTGCCATATAGTGGAATAATTACTGTACAAGGCAGCACACATTATACTTCTATACAGTGCCCCAGGACCGGATTATAGGGGGGACGCACAGGGCACGCACCCCGGGGCCCCCACCACCTTGCCCTTGAAGGAGCCCCCACCAAACAGTGTATTGGGTTCCAGGATCCTCGGTCCGAATCCCGACGATGTGCCCTGAATCAGTCTATGGCAGAGGGAGGGAACAATTCCTGGCCATAGGCTAAGACAGGAAAACTGGCACACAAGCCGTTAGATAGATAGATAGATAGATAGATAGGAGATATTGGGGGTCATTTATCTTGGGGTATTTGGGCTATTTTTGCACCTTTTTCCAGCAGTTCTGCAGAGTTCTCCTGTTTTGCTCCTAATTTGTCTTTGTATTTCTCCCGCTTCCAGATGTTTGGCGCCTTATTTAACATTGATTTGCGTCTATATGGGCGCCAATAATTGCATAATAACACGCCAGTCCAGACCATGTTTAGAGAAGGCAATGGTAAGATTTGCGTAACAAAATTGCACAAAAAACTTAAATTTGCCCAAGACGAATTTTAAAAAAAGCCTCACAAAAGGCACAAAAAGAGCCCAGAGAAGGGGGAAAAAAGATAAATGACCCCCCTTGTACCATATTCTGGATGACTATAACCTCGCTGTAGTGATGTCATCAGGACAATCTCCTCCTGTATCCCCCATAATATGACAATGTAGGAGAATGGTCATTGTTTAGGCAGGAACTTGTCAATGGAGAATAAGCGATTAACCCTACAGCTGCTGGATACAAGGAGGCGGATTCATGGAAAATCAATTTTGGAGCATTTTGTCAAATATTACATCTGACTCATCAGGTTTCAAAAATATTTCTCTCCAGCTATTGAAAGACTACAACCCCCAGCATGCATAGACTACAACTCCCAGCATGCATAGACTACAATTCCCAGCATGCATAGACTACAACCCCCAGCATGCACCTGACTTCTAGCTATGCACTAGCCTGGATGCTTCATCGTATTCTATAGTCCCTTGTATTTGGAAATCAGGGTTGACCTAATCTTGGGGATTCTGTCTGTGTGATCTTATATCTTATCCGCTCATGACCCCTTTAAAATTTTACTTTGTGTATTCCATTTCCATTGTTCCCTTCCGATGTATTTCTGCTGCCCGGGGCTCCCAATGATCAGATATAATCTGAGGGATTGTGCCAGCAAGTGTTTAATTTCCCTGCAGAGCCCCTACAGGAGATATGAAGTACTGCATGGTGCGCATTGAAATGTGTGATGCTGGGTCCTCCACAGAGAGGGGCCCCTTATAGCCAGGCAGGTGTCATGAATAACAGACTTCCTTATAGTAAAGGAATATACTAGATATATGACAAATTCCGGATCTCTGTTATGGATGGAAAACCCTTCTAATTCTAGAATTTCCTACTGGGGTTTATGGAAATGGGATTTTTATACTACACAATCCCTTTAAGGGATCCTGTTTCGTGACTATTGGGGAGTCTCTCTCCCTGAATACTAATTCTGCATATAATTGTAGATTATATTAGACACCATATAGCGATATCCATCCATGTGCAATGTTCCTGCTATCAGGAATGGATCATGGAAAACCTCCGCAGGGAAGAAATATGGAGGAATTAGTGACCTCCCTGAGATAGGGACGAGGACATCCCCCCTGTAGGTGACACTCATGTCAGGACGGCAGGAGGTGTTAATGTCTCGTATCTCCAGCTGCAAAGCAGGAAACATTCCAGGAAACAGGAAGGAGTTGGGAGCCGGAGTCTGCAATGAAGGGTCCTACAAACGCCAGAAACTTTTATATTTCCTTCTTATGACTGACCCCATAACCTTCTCTAGGACAGGGATTACTGAATGTCTCTGTGCTCCATGGCTGGTGCCTCATCCAGATAGAGCGAGGGGGATTTAGAGAGAATTGGGCAAGACCCCCTTAATCCCCATTCCTAAAGACTATTACAACCAATGCCCCATTACTATATACAGGCAGTCCCCGGGTTACATACAAGATAGGTTCTGTAGGTTTGTTCTTAAGTTGAGTTTGTATGCAAGTCGGAACCGTATACTTTATTATTGTAATCCCAGTTTTAAAAAAAATTTCGGTCTCTGTGACAATTGGATTTAAAAAATGTTGGGTTGTCATAAGAACCAGGATTATCACTAAAGCTTCATTACAAGAAAATTTTGGACTCCAGTCACACTGTATAGGTTGCAGGGAGTTTTTTATTGATACAAACTATTATACGTGACGTTTCGGTCAACAATAGACCTTTATCAAACTCAGTCTGTAAAGTGGAATCAGTAAAGGGAGGTATGCTTGTAGCAATGTAGCGCTGCCCAGAAGGAATAGTAGTGGAGTGTAGCGCCACACTCCACTAAGCGGCACAGACCGCTATTCCTTCTGGGCAGCGCTACATTGCTACAAGCATACCTCCCTTTACTGATTCCACTTTACAGACTGAGTTTGATAAAGGTCTATTGTTGACCGAAACGTCACGTATAATAGTTTGTATCAATAAAAAACTCCCTGCAACCTATACAGTGTGACTGGAGTCCAAAATTTTCTTACACTATATGGGATTGGGACCCTCTCCAGTGCACCTGCATCGAATACTTGATTAAGTGTGCAGCCAAAATCCAATTTTTAAAGCTTCATTACAGACGCCTGTGATAACTGTTACAGCTGATTATTGTAGCCTAAGGGTAAAGTACAGTAAATTACCAAAATCCAGAGCTCTGTTTGTAACTAGGGGTCGTATGTAAGTCAGGTGTTCTTAAGTAGGGGACTGCCTGTACTATGATCCCGCTGGGCCCCACATGTATAGACCATTAGCACTTGTTCTACCAGACCTTAAAGAGAACCTGCCATGACCCTAAACCAACTACAGGTCCTTGTGGACAGGGCCGGCGCTGTCACTGGGTATACCCGGGCCCAGAACTGCTGGGGGGCCCCACATATGGCTGTACATAAGGAATCCATGCAGGTGAGTGGGGCTGTATCTAATGCATCCATAGGGGGTGAGGGCTTTATATAAAATAACCATGAGGGGGCTGCTGGGATGATAAATTAGGGAATATTTTAGGGAACAGGAGACTGTTTTAATTTCTGAATTTTTAATGCCGCCATGTGAGTTCACTGCAAAGGGGCCCACGGAGGCTCTGTCACCCAGTGGCCTACTGATACCTGGAGCCAACCCTGCTTGTTGACCTGTGGTATAGGGTCTCAAATCGATCTGTATGAGGTCTGTACATGGAGAAAAAATGTAAAAACAAAATGAAACAAAAACTTTTTACTTACCTAGATGAGGAACATCGGACTCACATTGGAGGTCCAGCGCCTCCCCTCGCGATGCACCAAGTGAAGCCGAGATAACGTGTACTGTGCCGCAAAGATGAAGGGAACAAGGGGAGTATAAAGTTGTTTTTTTTTACTGATTTGGGATTAAAGCAGTGGTCCATAAGGACCTGTGGGGGGTTTAGAGTCCCAAATTGCCCCGACAGGTTCCCTTTAAAGTAAATCTACCATCACAATAAATCAGGGACACTTACTGTCTGCCAGGCTACAATACAGTAACATTGGATCATATGAGCCCCATTGGGGACAGGGACTGATGTGACAAGTTCTGTGCAGCACTGCGTAATCTGTGTGCGCTATATAAACAAAGAATTATTATTATTATTTGCTATGAGCAAAATTTTAAAAAAAGTTAAATGTTAAATCACCCCCTTTCCATAGAACACATATAAATACAAACAGTAAAAATCATAAACACGATAGGGATCGCCACGTCCCAAAATGCCCGATCTATAGAATTTTAAGAGAGATTATTCCCGGCCATGAACATCGTAACAGAAAATAGCGCATGTCAGAATCGACAATTTTTCGCCATTTTTCCCCCCATTTGCAAGTTCTGTGCAGCGCTGCGTAATCTGTGTGCGCTATACAAATAAAGGAATTACAGGCCGTCCCCGACACCAGACTTACAGACCACCCATAGTTACAGACAGACCCTTCTTCCCACTATGACCTCTGGTGAAGCTCTCTGGATGTTACTATAGTCCCAGACTGCAATGATCAGCTGTAAGGTGTCTGTAATGAAGCTTTATTGATAATCCTTGGTCCCATTACAGCAAAAAATTTTGAAACTCCGATTGTCACTGGGACAAAAATTTTTTTGTCTGGAGCTACAATGATAAAATATACAGTTTCGACTTACATACAAATTCAACTTAAGAACAAACCTATGGACCCTACCTTGTATGTATCCCGGGTACTGCCTGTATTATTATGATCTATGAATATTTGAATAAAAGATGATCAAACAGTCCTATAGGTCCCAAATTTATATCAATTAACGGTGGCTCAGTGGGTAGCACTTCTGCCTTGCAGCACTGGCGTATTGGGTTTGAATCCCATCCAGGTCAACATCTACAAAGAGATCGTATGTTCTCTCCGTGATTGTGTGGGTTTCCTGAAGGTCCTCCGGTTTCCTCCCACACTGAAAAAACATCCTGGTAGGGTGATTAGATTGTGAGCCCCATGGACAGGGACTGATTTGACATGCTATGTGCAGCGCTGCGTTATCTGTGTGCGCTATATAAATAAAGAACTATTATTATATCAGCTGGTACTTCAAAAAAATGACACTTACATAAGTCCGGACACCAAAGTGTGCAAAAGGTATTGGCCTCAGAATTTGAAAAAATGACAAATATTTTTTCCAAAAGGATTAAAATTTCTTAAAACCTAATAAAACCTGTATAAATGTGGTCTCCCTGGGATCGTATCAACCCAAAGAATAAAGGTAAGGTGTCATTTAGAGCGCTGAATAAAACTCTTTTTCTTTTGTCAATTTCACAGCATTTTGAATTTTTTTTTCCAGCTTTCAAGTACATTCTATGGAATATTAAACTGTGCCACCAAAAAAATACAATATGTCCTGCAAATAACAAGCCCTCACGCATCTCTGTAAACAGTAAAAAATTAAGTTCTTGCTTGTGGAATGAGGGGAGTAACAAACAGAAACGCCATAAACGAAATAGGTCCGAGTCCTGTAAGGGTTAAAGTCATTAATATAAAGAGAAAACAATGAAACCTCTGTGAAAAGACCGGTCAAAATGGCACTGAAAGTGGTCCTTTAGGAAGGTGGTCTTCTCTCCGGAGCCGTCATTTAGAGCGATTATGAATATTTAATAAGGAAGAAGACGGTCAAAAGTAAGTCCCAGTCCCGTCTTACAGAAGGAGGAGGCAGTAACTCAATGTATAATACACGTAATGCCCCTATAATACCCACATATCAGGTTCTGTTTGCAGCTCCGCCCCCTTGTACATTTGCAGCCTGATTTGCATATAAAAACATGATTAGATCTGGAGTGCTTAATCAGGTGAGTATCTGCTACTAATGAAGGCGCCAACAATAACTATTACTATATACTCTTTTGTGTGAAAAATCAACTGATCACCTAAAAAAAAAAAAAAAATCTCCTCCAAAGTCATGTGGCAATGAGCAGAAAAGAGTCGGATTTTGCCTGAGACGAGCCAAGTTTAGAGGCTGTAGGGGGAGCAGCACTTCAGATGCCTCAAACAGGTGCGAATTCGATTTGATCTGCAGCTTGCCCTCCCCGTATGCATTATGAATAGGACTGTATGCTCACTGGTTGTCTTTGTTCTTGTGTGATGTTTGTATTTGTGTTTTGTCTATTATTTACTCACATTTGTAACCGTTGTAACTGAAATAAAGGAAGTTTTTTTAACTGCACTTTCTTCCTTTGCGGCGTTTATTTAGACTTTTGCACGGCCAACATTAGTGGCTTATTCTTTAAAGGCGGTTTGCCCAAGACACAAATCCTGTGGATAGGGCGAAACTTGCTGATCGGTGGGGGTCTCAGTAGCAATATCCATCAGCTCCGTAGAAAAGAATTACGGCCACTTCACTCATCTCGGGAGAGACGAGGGGTCCAATGGAGGTACATTGTACATTCCGTTCTATTGATCTGTGGGGGTCTCATCACTGAGACCTCCGCCGATCAGCAACGTAGGCCCTATGTGGATAGGGCCTAACTTGTTTTGTGGGAAAACCCCTTTAAGTTTGCTTTGTCAATTCACATCTCTGTAGCTGCAGATATGACACTATGTACAATCTGCTCAGCTCCTCCTGCTCTATAACATGCTCCCTGCAGATAGGACACTGTGTACAATCTGCTCAGCTCCTCCTGCTCTATAACATGCTGCCTGCAGATAGGACACTATGTACAAGCTGCTCAATTCATCCTGCTCTATAACATGCTGCCTGCAGATAGGACACTATGTACAATCTGCACAGCTCCTCCTGCTCTATAACATGATGGGGTCCATCCTCATGATCTGAATGCTAGGACCCCCCAGCATTAGCTGCCTGTATCTCTGGTTATGCTAGGACCCCCCCAGCATTAGCTGCCTGTATCTCTGGTTATGCTAGGACCCCCCAGCATTAGCTGCCTGTATCTCTGGTTATGCTAGGACCCCCCAGCATTAGCTGCCTGTATCTCTGGTTATGCTAGGACCCCCCAGCATTAGCTGCCTGTATCTCTGGTTATGCTAGGACCCCCAGCATTAGCTGCCTGTATCTCTGGTTATGCTAGGACCCCCCCAGCATTAGCTGCCTGTATCTCTGGTTATGCTAGGACCCCCCAGCATTAGCTGCCTGTATCTCTGGTTATGCTAGGACCCCCCCAGCATTAGCTGCCTGTATCTCTGGTTATGCTAGGACCCCCCAGCATTAGCTGCCTGTATCTCTGGTTATGCTAGGACCCACAGCATTGGCTGCCTGTATCTCTGGTTATGCTAGGACCCCCCAGCATTAGCTGCCTGTATCTCTGGTTATGCTAGGACCCACAGCATTGGCTGCCTGTATCTCTGGTTATGCTAGGACCCCCCAGCATTAGCTGCCTGTATCTCCGGTTATGCTAGGACCCCACAGCATTGGCTGCCTGTATCTCTGGTTATGCTAGGACCCCCCAGCATTAGTTGCCTATATCTCTGGTTATGCTAGGACCCCCCAGCATTAGCTGCCTGTATCTCTGGTTATGCTAGGACCCCCCAGCATTAGCTGCCTGTATCTCTGGTTATGCTAGGACCCCCCAGCATTAGCTGCCTGTATCTCTGGTTATGCTAGGACCCCCCAGCATTAGCTGCCTGTATCTCTGGTTATGCTAGGACCCCCCAGCATTGGCTGCCTGTATCTCTGGTTATGCTAGGACCCCCTAGCATTAGCTGTCTGTATCTCTGGTTATGCTAGGACCCCCCAGCATTAGCTGCCTGTATCTCTGGTTATGCTAGGACCCCACAGCATTAGCTGCCTGTATCTCTGGTTATGCTAGGACCCCCCAGCATTAGCTGCCTGTATCTCTGGTTATGCTAGGACCCCCCAGCATTAGCTGCCTGTATCTCTGGTTATGCTAGGACCCCCCAGCATTAGCTGCCTGTATCTCCGGTTATGCTAGGACCCCTAGCATTAGCTGTCTGTATCTCCGGTTATGCTAGGACCCCCTAGCATTAGCTGCCTGTATCTCCGGTTATGCTAGGACCCCCTAGCATTAGCTGCCTGTATCTCTGGTTATGCTAGGACCCCCCCAGCATTAGTTGCCTGTATCTCTGGTTATGCTAGGACCCCCTAGCATTAGCTGTCTGTATCTCTGGTTATGCTAGGACCCCCAGCATTAGCTGCCTGTATCTCTGGTTATGCTAGGACCCCCCAGCATTAGCTGCCTGTATCTCCGGTTATGCTAGGACCCCCTAGCATTAGCTGCCTGTATCTCCGGTTATGCTAGGACCCCCTAGCATTAGCTGCCTGTATCTCTGGTTATGCTAGGACCCCCCCAGCATTAGTTGCCTGTATCTCTGGTTATGCTAGGACCCCACAGCATTGGCTGCCTGTATCTCTGGTTATGCTAGGACCCCCCAGCATTAGCTGCCTGTATCTCTGGTTCTGCAGCTCACAGAACATACCGAAGCGATGTGAAAGATGAAATAACTAAAAACATGTATGTAGTTACTATAGAGATGAAGACAGAGGCGTTTGAAGTGGTGCTCACCCTTCTAGCTCTAAACTTGACTCGTCTCCGGTAAAATATGACTCTTCTCTGCTAATTTTTACGTGATTTTTTTCCAGAAGTAAATTAGTGAGATTTCACATAAAAGAGTGAATTCTAGAAAGGACATTTCCTCCCCTACCTGGTAGTTTAGTGGTGACTGTATGCTATAAAATCTGATATGTCAGCCCTGTGTTGTGTTCTATTCTCACCGTGATATTGCTGGGCACTTCCTGTGTGTTACCCGCTGCACCTGCCATAACAGGAAGCTATAGGGAAGGTGATGGGGAATCTGCAACATCCAAAACCACTTAGTGGCCAGGAATGTTTTCCTGTTTCCTGCTCCATAGGATGAAGTAATCGGCTCCATCCAATAGTCGCTGGTGTTATCTCCTGAGGATTACACTGATACAATGTATGATGGCTAAGAATACAAAATACAAACATCGAATCAGACTACAACTACATGACAATATTCATGTGACACATTGCAGCATGAGGTTCACTGGTGGTTGTGTTAAACATCCCCTTTAACTTTACATCACCCCTTTATATAGGTTCATCACTCAGATCCTTTTAACAGAATTAATGAATTTTTACAAACACAATGGGGCACATTTACTTACCCGGTCCTGTCGCGATCCCCGAGGTGCATTGTCCAACGAGGATGAAGTCCGGCGCGATTCACTAAGGTCGTGCGCCCGATATCCTGCATGTGTCGCTTCCCCGCTCAGGTCCGCCGCAGTTCACGTTCTTCTTCCCGGTGCATGTAAGTGCATTGTATGTGACACAATTTGAATTTTAAATCCCGCGCTTAGTCCGAATCAGTCGGGTTGTCTGACGACCACGCCCCCTGATTTTTTTCGCATGAAAATCGGATCGCGTGCACCAAAAACTCCGGTTAAAATTGGAAATAGTTAAGAAACCCGACGGAAATGTGGTGTGCGGACCCTTAGTAAATGTGCCCCATTGAGTCTCCAGGGACATCTACCACCAGGATGAAGGACTGTATACAAACACCTATGGAGCCTGGAGCCCCTCAGGCTCATTTGCATACAGCCCTTCATCCTGGTGGCAGATGCCCTTTTACATGTATTTGCTGCGTCTTCGGCGATATATATATACACATACACCCCGCATGCAACTAGGTCACAATCTGCCTCTTATCCCATATAATGAGATCTCTGATAGATACTTGGATGTGAATTATTTGTTATACTCTATAAGCTTCTTAGAGCTCCACCAAGTAGGTGCTGTCCCTCTGTTAGTCCTCCTGGAAATCAATAAGTGCAATAATAACTGGGCTTTGACACTTCCTTCATCAATAAGTTGTATTTTGCCTGCGTTAACATGTGGCCAAGCAGAGGGAACGCAATAATGGGGTGAAACAGACACATAAAGAAACCTTTCATTTCGGCATACTGAAGGCAGAATGTTATAGAGCAGGAGGAGCTGAGCAGATAGGACACTATGTATAATCTGCGGGCAGCATGTTATAGAGCAGGAGGAGCTGAGCAGATAGGACACTACGGGGCAGATTTATCAAGCAGTCTGAAAGTCAGAATATTTCCAGTTGCCCATGGCAACCAATCACAGCTCAGCTTTCATTTCACCAGCGCTCATGAATATTTTAAAGGGGAGCTGTGATTGGTTGCCATGGGCAACTGGAAATATTCTGACTTTCAGACACTTGATAAATCTGCCCCATAATCTGCAGGCAGAATGTTATAGAGCAGGAGGAGCTGAGCAGATTGTACATAGTGTCCTAAAGGCAGGCAGCATGTTATAGAGCAGGAGGAGCTGAGCAGATTGTACATAGGGTCCTATCTGCAGGCAGCATGTTATAGAGCAGGAGGAGCTGAGCAGATTGTACATCTGCAGTCAGCATCTTATAGACTATGGGGAGCGGAGCAGATTGTACATAGCTTAGGGGTGCAGATTTCGGGGGTGTTCAGAGTCTTTATATGTAGACTATTCGGCCTCTCTCTGTATTTGGGTCGTACAGTCTGTGCATTCAGTGTAACCCTGGGAGCTCTTGGCTACAATTTGAGAAGTTCTTATCTTCTATTTTCAGGTCATTTCACTGACATCAAGAGATTAAATAAAACTATTTAACGCTGCGGCGCCAAAATCTTTCAATTTTCTCCCGTTCCGTGCTTGGGCAGCAGAGGCAGAACGAGACCTGAAAAGCCTCGGCTCTCAGCCTGACGCTGCACATCTCCCCCGGGAAGTAATGAATAGTAATCAGCTGTGACGCCCAATTATTAGGGGGTTATTACAAAAAATGTGGCACCTTAAATTCTCAAAATCCTTGCCGGGTCCTTCTAGTGCAGCTGGAGATACAGGGAAAGCTCACGTCAGGGATTTTAAGAGAAAGGTGAAAGTTTTAGGAAGGTTGTTTGGAAGGGGGGAGAAAAATGTTACTTGTTATTCTCGCTGGTCATAGAAAATCCGGATTATCGGGTCCAGATTAAAGGAAGGAAGGCCTGGACATGGAGGCACAGACTCTATGGGGCTTTTAAAGGCATTTCAGGAGGGTCAGAGGTTCTGGAAGATTCCAGGACCCCCAGAATCAGACCTGTAGATAGGGGTAATGGGGTCTTCTGAGGGGGGCAGGATGAGGCACGGCCACCACCAGAGCCCCTGTACATGGTGCGGGGCAGGATGAGGCACGGCCACCGCCAGAGCCCCTGTACATGGCGCGGGGCAGGATGAGGCACGGCCACCGCCAGAGCCCCTGTACATGGCGCGGGGCAGGATGAGGCACGGCCACCGCCAGAGCCCCTGTACATGGCGCGGGGCAGGATGAGGCACGGCCACCGCCAGAGCCCCTGTACATGGCGCGGGGCAGGATGAGGCACGGCCACCGCCAGAGCCCCTGTACATGGCGCGGGGCAGGATGAGGCACAGCCACCACCAGAGCCCCTGTACATGGCGCGGGGCAGGATGAGGCACGGCCACCGCCAGAGCCCCTGTACATGGCGCGGGGAAGGATGAGGCACGGCCACCGCCAGAGCCCCTGTACATGGCGCGGGGCAGGATGAGGCACGGCCACCGCCAGAGCCCCTGTACATAGTGGGGGGGGCAGGATGAGGCACGGCCACCACCAGAGCCCCTGTACATAGCGGGGGGGCAGGATGAGGCACGGCCACCACCAGAGCCCCTGTACATGGTGCGGGGCAGGATGAGGCACGGCCACCACCAGAGCCCCTGTACATGGTGCGGGGCAGGATGAGGCACGGCCACCACCAGAGCCCCTGTACATGGTGCGGGGCAGGATGAGGCACGGCCACCACCAGAGCCCCTGTACATGGTGCGGGGCAGGATGAGGCACGGCCACCACCAGAGCCCCTGTACATGGAGCGAGAAGCTCTGATGTTTAGGTTCCATCCAGGAAGCCGGATCAGATCCAGCCCACTTCCTCCACCCAGCAGGAAACCCCAGCGATGGAGCAGAGCCGCTCAGGGGAATGTTATTTTTAGATTAAAAGGCGACTTTCACAGTTTTTTTCCATAGTCCATCCAGTCTAATACCCCCCCAGCTGTATAATCCATGACCTTGCGGCTAATGGGGAGGGGGGGGGGGGCGCTGCGTTATCTGCAGGTATTTTTAGAAAGTGTAAATTTTGACTTTTCCAAATTCATCTTTGGAACAAGCCATTTAGAGGGCATTAAATCTTATTTGCATGAAAGTGATGGCGATTGTAGATCCGTTTCTTGGCGAGTGATCAAGCAGTTACCAGGCAATTAGGAAGCGGCGGGGGCTGGGAGCCGAGAAATTATACAGATGTTTATGGCAATGCTGCGAGCGGCCAGATAACAATGAGGGATATAGAGGACAGCAGGGACCAGGGAGACAGTGGGACCAAGAGGTACGATGGTTGTGACCCCCCCGACAAGGGGAGCACAATTCCATCACCCCCTGTACACTATATACTGCTTATATACCGGCTATACGGCGGCTTGTGATGAAAACCCCCCCATTATTTATCCTCCAAATATGTTCGCAATATCAGATTGGTAAAGGGAGGAGCGGGTTTTGATATCAGACTTCCCCGCGAGTCAGTTGTGGTCTGTGACATCACATGGAGAGTTTGCATCTTAGTCCCATTCAAGTCAATGAAACTGAGCTGCAATTCCAAGCAGAGCCACTACACAGTGTACAGCGCTGTGCTTGGTAAGGAGAGAAGCTATTACATATTTGTCTACATGCTGTGGTCTCGGCCTGTAGTGTAGGTGCTGGTGGTTGTTCCGCTGCCAATCTGATATCGAGGACCCATCTTAAGGACAGATGAGGTCAAACTTTCTTAAACGGCATAGAATACACAAGAGCTGTTTGGTGGAGGGTACAGACTACTCAATAACCTGCCCCACCCCCTTATTTAAAAAAATAAAAAATGGAAAAATTAAAGTTGACCTTTATTAAAAAATATAAAATATTTACCATAAAATACAAAATGTAACAAATATATTTTAAAAAAACCTCTGAATTTAAGTTAAAATGAACGCGGATACATATAGAGAGCGATCACCGTCTGGAGAAAGTTTCTCAATCACACAAAGAAAGAAAACAAACAACACGCCAAAAGACAAGTGCAAAAAGTGAGCACGGGGGTCCGTGGGGGGTGGGGGGCGCACAGCGCCACGTCACTGATAGAGAACTCGAAAAAGGACGGGTTCATGAGTCATCCATGATCAGAGGACACAACCAGAGACCACATCAGTTGTGTTCGGCCTCCATCACAATTCACCAGATAGAAAAGGTCAAAATGTTTCACAGGTTTTGGATTCCTGATATCAAAGTCATAAAATATATAATTAAATCCCTCACATTTTGGAGGTCCGACAGTATCACAACGTGGACCCCTCACCCCTCCTGACTTGTGCTGGTAAATACATGTATTACCAATTAAACCATCACTCATAGCTCTGCATGACGAGGTTCCTCTGTTATGCCTCCTGCAAGTTTTGGACAAACTAGAGGCTTTCAATAAAAAACAACAAAAAAAAAAACGCCCAGCTGTCAGTGTCCAGTTGGTACAGAGAGCAAGGACAAGACTGACGAGGTGAATAACCTCACCCTTGTTGCAAAAAGACTTCACATATTAGCAGTAGGTGTAACAGAGGAACGGCACCATCCAGAGTTCTGAGGAAAGAGGCCACAGTATCAGCATTTTATGGCAAATCCAGGTATTTACTAAAAGCACACGTCAGGATAGGAGATTTCTAGCGTAGGGCAGTTTCACACTACAATGGCTGGTTTGTGAATCTTGGACCAATTACACAGGCCGACCACAGTGCAGAAATAGGATACAGGAGTCCCTGCTTCCCTGCCAAGCAGAGCAGAACTGTGCACATGATTACAGCTGGGAAGAAGGGACTATATCACAGTGACATTGGAGTCCCAACCTCAGCGCTGTTCTCAGTCCATGAAATCTGTCCGCTGCATCATCCACAATTCACAGACTGACCATGGTAATCCGAGACTTCCTATAAAATCATAATACTCCCGCAATAACATAAATTCCCATGGACAACATCCCCAAACCAGTACATCCTGATCCAGTATCAACGACAACTTTTTACTACAAACCAGTGATATTGCTGAAGGAAAGATCCGGCGCAGTACAAAGCACAGGGAACTGAGTTTGTGATGAGGACCGTGGCCCCCCAGGTTCTGCAGGTCCTGTACTTCCATAGGAAGGAATAGCCGCAGTAAGTAGCAGATGCTGAAGTTGCTCAGAATAGTTTTGGGAGCTGGCGGAGTCTATTGACATCCAATATGTCTCCTGTCGAGTTGCCGGGGCCTGAGAATTTTTTTGTGGACTCCCTTGCATTGAAAAGTGGGGGGCTCCTTCCGTTCTCCTTTTCGGGGTGTGCGGTGAAATGACCTTTCCCTGAGGTCAGCTTTGCCTTGGGAGTGAGATCCCTTAGAAAGCGCAGGGACGTCTCCTCGGGTGCCGGGGTGACTCTCCCAGATATCTCATTTGTTATATTCCTTAACGTGTTCACTTCTAGATGGTGATTGAACTCTTGAGGTTTTTTGTCTGTAATCCCCAAGTTGGGTTTAGGTTCTGAAATGTAATCCAGGCTCTGGGTATTTTGGGACATGTCGGAGGACACTCTCTTGTCTCTCTCGTTGGTAGAGTGGCTTTCTGATGAGGACTCGTCGTCGCTGCTGTCGTTGCTCTCGATCAGGTTATAACGCTTCAAGTACTTCTTAGTGGCAAAAGACATGTTGTTGAGAGAGATTACGCTCAGGCCGGCCATGCTCTTCTCTGTGCTCCCGGGAAAGAGATTGTGAAGAGACGACGAATCCGGGGCTTTGTTTCTGCTGGCGTGGTTCAGGGACAGCTGCGTCAGCTGAGACTCGCTCAGATACTTCAAGGCGATGGCGTTCGCCTCCATACTCAAGTCCACTCCATTGGGGATGAAGCCGCTTAAGCCGATATTGGTAAATGACATGTAGTGGAGTCTCGGGATGACGGCTTCTGGGTTGATGGAGGCGAGAACACTGCGGAAAGAAGAGAAACCATGTAAGAGTCCATCACACTCGTAGTAAACTCTGAAGACACGCACTAAATCCTCACCCTGTGTTATAAGGAGTCAGCCATGCACAGAGCACGAGGCACAAAGGCAGTGACACTGGTTATCTACATATATACTGCGAATGTTAAATACTCTAAACTACTAGTCCCCTCAGGTCGGGTATGAAATGTCTTTTCTAAAATTCCCTCTTATGTGTAATCTCACCATTTTGCTCATTAAAAAAAAAAAAAAAAAAATCAAAATTATATGGTAAAATATGACTCTTCTCACCTCACTTTCACATGAGGAGCCCCAGTTTATTAGCTGCAGGGGGAAGATCACTTCATAAACCCCCGTCTTTGGTTCTATAGCACCTAGAAACGCGCTTCTTGTGTCATACTAGAGATAAGCATGTTATCTTTCAGGCTTACGGTTCTGCGAATTACAGAACTGGACATACAGGCAGCTAAAATTAGGCAGGAAATGGATCTGCAGCTTGTATTTCTAACTATGGCCTTACCCATCTTTAGCACTGGTCCTGTAACTCAAAGAGCCATAAGCCTCATGTGATCTAAAAGATGAGATTTGTGTCTTTAAAACAAACAAGAATAACATTTAATGGGGTACTACCCGGCGACAGGTTCTTTTAAAATAAAGATTGCTTGGCAGCCATATTTCATGGACTGAATTCTGCAACACAAGCAGAATTCTAATTATCATAGAGGTCTATAATGAGTTCCTTTCATTCCATAATAATAATAATAATAATAATAATAATAATAATAATAATAAATAATAATAATTTATTCATTTATGTAGCGTAAACAGATTAAGCAGCGCTGCACCGAGCTTCGCAGATCGTAACATTACAGTCAAGTACCCCCATGGGGATATGGGGTCTTCACATTATACATAACCATGATGCTCAGAGTCCTGCTCCTGGGGCAGCGATCCACTTGTGAAATTGGTCCCCCGCTCATTCAGAACATCAGTACAATCTTTCCTGTATACACTCAGGATTTGTTTCATAAACTGCACATGCAAAAACTGCAGCAATGAAAAGAGACTGCTCAGCCATTACGGCCAAGTTCACACTTGCGCCTGGGCCTTACACTCTGCGTTTAAGTTGAATGCAATTGAAACCGAAAACAAAAGGTCATTTACGACTCTGTTAATAGAAAAGACTGTGACAAATCACCCAAATACAATTTACATAACAGACATTACCAGGTTTGGGAAAAAAAGGCGAGGCCGTCGGGCTTTGTTTTGCTGAAGTTAATAACAGAACTTGCTGAACACTTGTGTGAACTTAGCCCAATCCTCTATGGTTTTAGTAAGATTAGGACAAACAGATCATGATCCCATTGATCATAGTTAATGGCTGTGGGGTTTTGCAGGTTAAAATGCAATTTGCAACATTGCATGATACACAAAGATCACAAATACTACTGATGGATCCCCCCCTTCGCAAGTATTTTAGACTTAAATGCTATCGATTTAATAAGAATCTGCATCAAGTACTTATGGTGAGGAGTCTATGGTTTCACCTGTGAAAGGAAGCAGCTTAACTCCTAAATACATGCCCCATCGCTCTCCAGTCTGATCGCACCCTCAGACCACTTGCACATAGAAAGATTTTACATCAGTAGTTATACACTCCTGGTTCTTGCTTAGAAATACATAATACCGACAAAATACTGTCACGTTATGTCAAGTGGCCTCTGCACAAAATTAAAACACTATAAAGTCGGACTTAAATACAACTTTCTGTAGTCACATTTTCACTTTAAGTTCTAAACTGAAATATAAACACTACGTAAAAATACTAAAAGCCAGGATGCCTTGTAAGTAACAATAGTCATGGCACAGCTCAGCGTCCTCTGGAGATTATCTTTCTTCCTTTGAATGTTTGATCGGGTTCTGACAAACCTGGGTTACAAATCTTTCAGTATAAAGAGACAAAATTTATTTTGTCCTGTATGAAAAAGACCTTGGGGGAAAAACGAAAGCTACCAAAATATTCATGAAAAAGTTTCAAAACCCTATGACAGTCCCCAAGAATCCCATTGCCTTGCTGCAATTCTACCTGTATCCATCAGTATACCGCGTGTATCTTGCTGTAGTGAGATAGAAGCCAGTACCAATCAATTTTCCTTATACTAAGATTGCAGACCGTTGAGCTACGGAAACTAAGAATAGATCCACAATATATGGAAAAAGACTGAACATCACCCAAATACAATATACACACACACTGCATATGCATAAGAGACATTACCAGGCGTTATCTGAAGAATCGGACTTGCTCAGCTTCTCGTCTGCCGTTTCTTGCTCAAGGTTCACGCCTAGAGACTTGAGCTGCTTCAGCGTGGCCCTCAGCACATGGTCCGGCTCCTTCTGGCCAGTGCTGGGGGGCAAATATTCAGCAGGTCTCTCGACGGGAGTTTTACAGGCTCTGGGATCATTGTTACCAGGTTCTTCACTGCCCGAGCTCTTCAATAAATGGTTAACCTGACTCTGGAAATAAAATAAAAAAAAAATACACCTCAATGTCATTAAAAAAAAAACAAGTAGAACAAGGACAAAGTGTTGTACATTTAGGGGCTAATCATTACAGTTTGTGAATTAGTTAAAAGTAAATGAAATAAAGTGAATAAATATATAGGAATGAGACTCAACCCTCCACAAGGAATCCATCCCGACACTGTACTGGATGATGGGACGAGTCCACCCTCCTCTTATTACATTCCCCATTTAAGATCATATTGTAAAACTCACTAGCAAGTCCTTATAAAATTTTTCTGGGGGCAGACTCGGCAGGTCCACAAGCTTTGGGTTCCCCGAATTCCCCAGGCTGGCATTTCCTGACAATCTGTCATCATATTCGGGTGGAGGGGAATGGGAATCATTCCTAGTGCTGCAAACACTGTAAAGAGAGAAGGAGGGGGAGGTAGAAACTGGTTAAAGCGCAAACCATTCAAGTTTAAGTAGTAAAAAAAAAAAAAAAAAACCACCACACACACCTTAGGCAATTTGTCATTTTCAATATTAATACATCTTTATATATACTAATTGTATACTATATGTATACTACATTGTATGAATCTAATTGACCAATATTATACAGTTATATTTTACAGATGAATAAATATATAAAATACATTCCATAAAATGTCTATATATTTAGTGATCTATAAAACTGTAACATTAGCCACTAGCCTAATATATATAAACATATTACCAAAAAAGTAAATCACACACCAAACATAATTGAGAATCCCTGCAGTAGAGTATGGATATTATTAGGATATAATAATAAAAATATAAATGAATAATCTCATACATCGCATTTGTCACAGCCTATAACTCAGAGTCACAGTTACTAACCCTGTAGATAAGTGACCACACCAGAGTATGCACCCATCAGCACAATCACCATCAGATAAGACACAAGATGAGATGACTGGGTGCCAGTAGGGGAACAAGTTGTTCCCTGCACAGGAGTGGAGACAGTATTTAGCACACACAATCCACTACTAGCAGAGGAGGTTACTCACGGTGCTGGTGCGGCAGGAGAGTGCTCGCCGGCGTCTGTCAGCTGACTGCTTTCTGCAAAGCTATAGATGTCCACAGCCTGTAAGGAGGAAGCGATGGTGGTGCGGCTTGCATCTTGCTCATTGTTCACGGCGGCGCTCAGTTCATGACAAAGGTCAGACTCATCCTGTTTGTCCACGGTCTCCTCTTCCGCAGGACATGGAGGGGTGTTCCAAAACAGGCTGGCACCTAAGGGGTTAAATAGAGCACAGCCCTATTAACATCCCAAATACTATAACGAGTCAGCAATGTACAAAGTACACATAACATATTATAGGATATAGAGGAGAAGGCAACAGGGTCCGGCTCCATTTAAAGGGTGACACAATAAGGACTTGTAGCACGTCTGTACTAACTTAATATTTTTAAGTACACGTTACATAATAAAGCACTGATGCCCAGAGGAAAAATCACAGTAAAAATCAATGAGGACTTTGATAATGTGCTATTGCAATTTATAAATCAATAGTAAAGAGCAGCTCCTATGAAAAGCTATGATTTCAGGTATTTGTCTCCGCTTTACTCAGCTCTGGGAGGGGAGTAGTTTTGCACTTTTAACCATTGTTAACCCTTGCACACTCCTGAAAAATTCTCAAGGCAGCAGCAGGATCAAAGGAATTTAAAGGACATCACCACCAGGATTAGGGTTTGTAAACCAAGCACACTGACATACTGGTGCGTGCCCCCTCTGGCAGGATTTGGTCTTCATTTAGCTTCCTCGGCTCTTGTTCCCATGAAAAAAAATTATGCAAAAGAACCTGAGGGGCTCTAGGCTCAATAGATGTCATTGGAGACTGGAGCCCCTCAGGCTCATTTGCAAAAAAGTGAATTAGTCTTACCGGTAATTCCATTTCCTTAGTCCACCATGACGGCCCACCTGGAGGATGACCCCTTGACCTCTGTAGGGACAGGAAGCAGAGAAGTTAAAAGGCCCCACCCCGGCATCCGTACTCCAGTGTCTACCAAATAACTACACCGGCTTGGATGCAACCCGATTTATTGCCTGTTAATATGCACAAACAATTAAATCAAGCAGGTTTATAAATACATTAAATGACATATCTAGGGTGGGAAAAAATATATGGGCCGTCATGGTGGACTAAGGAAATGGAATTACCGGTAAGACTAATTCACTTTTTCCCTTACGTCCCCATGACGGCCCACCTGGAGATATACCAGATGAATTATTTTTTAGGGAGGGACTACGGCCTGTAGTATCTTTCTCCCAAAGGAAAGGTCCATGTTATTCGGAATGTCCAATCTGTAATGTTTAGCGAAGGTAAGAGAAGACGACCAGGTAGCCGCTTTACATATCTGCTCAATTGTGGCTCCTCTTCTTTCAGCCCAGGAGGTAGCCATTGCTCTTGTGGAATGGGCTTTTATGTTATCTGGGACAGCCATTTCCAGAGCCTCATAAGCCTCTTTGATAACGGTTTTTATCCATCGGGATAAGGACGATTTTGAGGCCTTCTTCCCTTTGTTTTTCCCTTGGAATTGGAGAAGAATATTAGAGTCCTTCCGCCAGCTCTTAGAGACTTCCAAGTACCTGAGTACTATTCTTCTTACATCCAGGGAATGCCAGCTGATTTCCTTAGCGGCTCTTGGATTCTGGCAAAACGAAGGTAGGACCACTTCCTGGTTTCGGTGGAAAGCTGTACAAACCTTGGGGACAAAGTTTGGGTCAAGCGTTAAAATGATCCTGTCATCTGAAATTAAACAATAAGGTTCATTTATAGATAGAGCCTGAATCTCGCCAATCCTTCTTGCAGTAGTGATTGCAATTAAGAAGGCAGTTTTCAAGGTAAGGTTTCTAAGGCTTACAGATTCAATTGGTTCAAACTGAGGTCCAGTAAGAAAATTTAGCACTAAGGATAAGTCCCAGGGAGCTACTGAAGGTTTAACTGAGGGCCTGATTCGGACAGTTGCTTTTACAAACCTCTTTATCCATCTATGATCCGCCAGGGATGAATCAAAGAACACACTTAGTGCTGCAATCTGGACTTTAAGGGTACTAGTCTTAAGGCCCATGTCGAACCCAGCTTGCAGGAATTCTAAGATCTGTAAGATATTAGGAGAAGATTGATTGGGAACTGCTGGACCACAGAAAGAAATAAACTTCTTCCATATCTTCAGGTATATAGCTGAGGTAACTGGTTTTCTACTGGATTGTAGAGTAGAGATTACCTTGTCCGAAAGGCCTTTTGCCCTCAAAAAGCTCCTTTCAGGATCCAGGCCGAGAGCTTGAGATCTTGTGGCCTCGGATGAAAAAGCGGCCCTTGATGGAGGAGATCTTCCTGAATGGGTAGCATTAGAGGTTCTGCTAGAGCCATCTTCTTTAGGAGCGGAAACCAGCTCTTTTTGGGCCAGAAGGGAACAATGAGAATGACCTTGGATTTGTCTCTTTGAATTTTCCGGAGAACTCTTGCAATTATAGGCAGAGGAGGAAAGGCATATGTCAGAGGAGCGTCCCACTTGTGGCTGAATGCATCTAACTTCGAGGTGGTCTCTGAATAACTGAGAGAGTAGAAAAGTTCCGCTTTCGTATTTTCCCTGGTGGCAAACAGATCCACTACAGGTATTCCCCACATCTGGGTTAGAAGCCGGAATACTTTTTGGTTCAGACACCATTCGTTGTGGTCTAGTTTTTTCCTGCTCAGAAAATCTGCCACCTTGTTGTCCTTCCCTCTCAGATGAACTGCCGATAAGGACTTGATGTTCAATTCTGCCCATGAGAATATTTCGCTCGAGAGGTCTGAAAGGTCTGGAGATCTTGTACCCCCTTGATGCTGTAGGTAGGCTATTGTTGTTGAGTTGTCCGACAGGACTTTCACGTGTTGTCCCACCAGAAGATGACTGGCTGTCTTCAGGGTTTCCAGGACTGCTCTCAGTTCTCGATAGTTGGATGACATTCTTTGGATATGAGGAGGCCAACTTCCCTGGAAGAAGGATCCTGCTATATTCGCACCCCAGCCCTTTTGACTTGCATCTGTCTGGACTATAGATAGGGGCCAAGGATGCCATGGAACTCCCCTCTGTAGGTGTGTAGGAATGGTCCACCACATTAAGGACTGTTTGACCGCAGGAGTAATGCTGATGCAGTTGTCCAGATGTAGGGGATCTTTGTCCCATGATTGTAGTATCCAACCTTGCAGGATTCTCGTATGGTTCTGTGCCCACTGGACACACTGGATGCAAGATGTTAACTGCCCCAGGAGCTTCATAGCATCTCTTATCGAGCATCTCTGGCGATGGAGGAAAACATTGATCTGACCTACCAGGCGTTCTGACTTTTCTCTGGGAAGATAAGATTTCTGGTCCACAGAGTCCAGGAGGGTTCCCAGGAAAAGGATCTGAGTATCCGGATGCAAGGCAGACTTCTCCCAGTTTATAATCCATCCCAGATTCTGTAGCGTTTGGATTGTAAAGTCTCGGTGTAGAATAAGTTCTTCTCGATTTTTCGCTATTATGAGTAAGTCGTCCAGGTATGGAACGACCAGGACTTGATGTGTTCTTAAGAAGGCTACGACCTCTATGATGATTTTTGAAAACACTCTTGGCGCTGATGCTATCCCGAAAGGTAGAGACCTGTATTGGAAGCATAGTTTCTTCCCCTGTGGTGAGACTATTGCAAACCTCAAAAACTTTTGAGACGGAAGGTAGATAGGGACGTGGTAATATGCGTCCTTCAGGTCTATCGTGCACATGTAGGCTCCTGGATGGATCAGGGTTACTGCAGACTTTATTGACTCCATCTTGAACTTCCTGTACAAGAGATGCTGGTTCAAACCTTTGAGGTTGCAAATCATCCTGTGGGATCCATTTGGCTTTTGGATGAGGAACAAGGGGGAGAAGTGACCGCCCTTCCACTTTTCTTCTGGAACAGGTGTAATTACATCCATCTGAATGAGTTTCTGGACTTCCTGAAAAATTAAAACAGTCAACTTTTGAGACCCCAGCCTGGTAAGGATAAACTTGTGGGGAGGAAGAGATGTTAATTCTAGCTTGTACCCTTGCTTTATTATGTCCAGAATCCAAGGGTTGGATGTGATCTGGGACCATCGTGCAAGGAACCCTAGTAACCTTCCTCCCACTCTGGCGTCATTGTCTCCCAAATGAGGTTGAATTACTGGAGCTGAGGAGGAAGCCTCTACCTCTACCTCCTTTCGGATGGCTCCAGCGCCCTTGCTTGCCTTTGCCTCTGTATGAATTTTTTCGGTCTCTAAAGTCCTGAAAGGGCTGTTTTCTGGGTGGTTTTTTAACCTCAGGAAACCCCTTCTTTTTGTCCGCCGCCTTCTCCAGAATAGAGTCAAGTTCAGGACCAAACACAAATTCTCCCTCAAATGGAATGCTGCAAAGTTTGGACTTTGACCTGAAATCCCCACACCATTGCCTTAGCCATAGCGCTCTTCTAGTTGCAATGGACAATGCTCCTTCTTTTGCAGAGAACCTGACGGATTCACCAGATGCATCAGCAATAAAGGCAGTAGCCGACTTTAAAGTTGGAAGAGTCTCTAACAGGAGTTCTCTGGGAGTGCCTTCCCTAATGTGATTTTCCAGCTCAGATAGCCAGAAGTACATCGTACGGGCAACCGAGGTAGTGGCTACATTTGCTTTTAGATTAAGCATAGCCGACTCCCAAGCTTTTTTAAGTAAACAGTCAGCTTTCCTATCCATAGGATCTTTTAGCTGGATAGAGTCTTCAAAGGGCAGGTCAGTGCGCTTTGTTAATTTTGTTACCTGGACATCAACCTTGGGAGGTGAATTCCAGAATTTAGTATCATTTTCGTCAAATAATAGACGATTCCTGAATTCCTTAGACACAGAAATCCTCTTTTCTGGATCTCTCCACTCTTCCCGAATGAGTTGTTTGAGAGTATCGTTAATGGGGAATACTCTCTTTTTCTGGGATCTAAGGATGCCAAACAGCTCATCCTGAATGGATCTAGCTTCTTCCACTTCTTCAATTTTTAGAGTATCACGAATGGCTTTAAGCAATTGGTCTAAGTCGTCAGAGGAAAACAGATATCTGGATTCCATTTTTGAAGCGGATAGAGAAGTGGACGGCTCCAATTCTAAAGAATCCTTAAAGGAGGAATTATCCTCTGAGTCAGGGTCTGATTCTGAGGCACATATTAAGGCCCTTTTGGGTGGAGGCCCAGGGAGGCTAAGTGAGGCTATGGAGGAGGCTACAGAAGAATGGACTTCTTCCTTAATGAAGGCACGTATCTCTTCCCTAAAGCCTGTTCGCTCTTCTTTTAGAAGGTTATCCAGACATTCCTTGCATACTGTTTTTTTATAATTAGAATTAAGCCTTGTATTGCACATGTTGCATTTACGACAGGCTGATTTCTTCCCATCTTTAGAGGGATCTTTGCTCCTCACTTTCTCTTTAGGCTCCTGCCAAGAGATAAGTGACAGCTTAGTATTTACAGGGGATATAACATATATATGAATAGAGCCCCTGCCCCATTAATCTTTAAGACACTCACAAGGCCTGTAGACAGGGGATCTGATACAGAAGATTCCATGGCCAGGACCTCGCTAGAAAAGATAGATACTTCCATGGGTCCTATAATCATAGGTAAGGGGGGCTTATTCACATACAGCAGTACAATATATGCAGAATCAAGTACATTAACACATCAGCCTAGTGTACAGTACCTTATCGGCGTAGTGGTAGGTGATCTAGACCTCAGAGTCAGAGTGACTACCTGCGACCAAACCTTTTAAATTTTGGCGCCGCCGAGCCCCCAAACGTCACTTCCGGTGCGACCGGAAGTCCTGTAATTCGTGCGCCGCAGCACGTTATCCGGCCTCGGCCAATCAGTGACTCCAATCGTCACTTCCGGTGCGACCGGAAGTTCACCAATGAAGCGTCGGAGCACGTGACCGGAGCCACCACGCGTGCTCCGACATCCGGGTACCCTGGAACTACGCGGAGTCGGGGGTAGAGCCGGCACAACAGTTCCCCGCAGAGCCAGGGAGGACGCGCGATGCGCCGAAGCGAGGTCCGGGAACTGGCAGGGTAAGGGTCGGCCCGTGCCTGCAGACTTGTGCTCCCCCCACTGCCCCCCTGGAGGAGGCCCGTGAGGAGAGATATATCTCTGCTCCCTGCCCTGTGTAGGGACAGGAAGACACTGGAGTACGGATGCCGGGGTGGGGCCTTTTAACTTCTCTGCTTCCTGTCCCTACAGAGGTCAAGGGGTCATCCTCCAGGTGGGCCGTCATGGGGACGTAAGGGAAAAACATTGTAATCGTTATATAGATTTCTTTTTGTATACAAACATATTCAATTAAAGGCTAATAAATAATTGGTGACTACAAAAGTTTCCTGCAGCAGCCAGAAGTGAAAGAATTTAACTTTACTGTGGCTCCAGGACTACTTAACCGCAGCAGCAGCCCATCGGCTGGGATTATACTGCCATCTACTGGCCACTTTATGTATCAAAGGCTAAACTACAGCACCAAATGCATAAGTAACCGTCAGGCATCTAAAGAGTGTTCACAATGGCAGTCGCAGGGTTTAAGGCGCAGAGTACGCTTCCCCTGACTTTTATTCCATGTACTGGACTACAATCTTTTTAGCTTTACTTTAGCAAATGCGGTGGTGGGATATTTGCATCCAGGTGCCCAGCAGTCAACTTCTGACTTTCCATAGTGACAAGTTTTGGACAAATTAATAGTTAACCCTGTTGAGTCTTGTTAAGTTATCTTCGGGGCAATAGACAATAGGTAGGATTTATGAATAAGACAAATATTCAGAGAAGTGAAGAAATGATACCTGTCCCCACGGCTATGCTGACGCTGGTCTTCCTTGGGTGCTCGGCTTCTTCAGTTTCGGATTCTGCCGTTTTCTGGGTGGAGGATGAGGTTTGTGAGGAAGCGGCCTCCTTGGGATTACTCTGGGCTTCTAAAAGGCGCTGAATCTGCAAAGCAAACAGGAATTTAAACCAGGAATATGCACATTATGCCTATTACAATGCCAAGTAATATTACAATTAAGTTTTCCCAAGTTTGTGGAATTTACTTAGGATCCCTGCACACAACTTTTTTTTTTGTCCAAGTGCTACACATCCCAATGTATTTCATTGAATTTGAGACTTTGCACAACCAGCAGGATAGAAGTTCTGTTGTGCAAGAAAATGATGCAAAACTCAGACACTGCTGGGTGACGTCACCAGTCGTGTGAAGAATACGGGGACCCGGCACCATAGGGGGCGTGAATGAATCATGAGCCCATGGAGCCAGGAGGTGCCACAGGCTGTTTAGTATAGAGAATATAACTTTATATTTCTACAATAAGGACGCTCCGGGCACTAATAATACGTGAAACCTAAGAAAGCGGCAGCACATTAGTTATAGGCCTCTACCATCAGTATATCTGTCCTTTAAAATTCTGCAAGCATTTGAGATTACAATTTATTTACAGGGAAGGAAATCAATTTTGACCAACCTGAGCTTGGAGGAGTTTAAGCTGCCGGTCCTGCTCGGCTAGGAGTCGGTACGCTTCTGTAGACAGCCCCAGCATCCCATTAGCGGCAGGTATTGCTGGAGGGGCACCGTGCTGGCATGAGCGAGGACTGCACATATTCATTGGCAGAGAGTCCCTCCTGCCCGGTGACATGACATTCTCTGCTGGGGGCGTACAGCTCCCGGCTCTGGAGGGGACACACATCGCATTGCAACACGTAGCTGGACAGCTCATGTTCTGATAAGGGGGAACAATATTTCCAGAACCATTGAATGGACTATCCATCCCATGATGGTTAACATAACCTGCTATCGCTGGCCAAGAAGCAGCAGTATGGCATTGAGTGGGGGCAACATTGTGGCAACAGTTACAGGCACTGGTGTGATGGCAAGGGGTATAACCAGGGCTTTGTTTAGGCATTTCAGAAAATTTCTTTGGCGCAAGCGGAAAAGTCACATTGTGAGTTGGAGATAGTTGCAATAAGGACGATTGCCTGGAAAAGTGGGTAGAAGGCATCTGTGGCTGCTCCGGGCACGACCCATTGATGTTGCAGCTCAGGTCAAGTTCGGCTGATCCTCGAACCTGATGAACCGATGTGTCTGGTGAGGAGCCTGTACGTGGTGTGGACAGAGAAGATGAGGAGGAAGAGGACGTTGAGTTTCTTCTTGTTTGCCCCTTCACGATCTGATGATGTTTGGGCTTTTCCACTGCAGCTGATCGGACTTTTGTTGCTTGACTATTTTTATAGGGCATGGGCAATGGCTTTGGAGAGGACTCCTTCACATGTTGTTCAGTATTTTGGCATGAGGCACTTAGGACCTGATTGACCACTTTTGGAGTAGAGGAGAACGGTGCCACCCTTTTACTACTATTCTGTTGAGCACCAGGTCTTGGTTCTACAAGGTTCCCGAATACCAAGGAGAGTTCTGGGACACATGGCTGGATTTTAGTTGCCTAAATGAAACCAAAAATAAACTGCATTGTTAATGGTTTTGTTGGAAGTAAATCTAAATACAATCATCACTTGTGGCGTCCCATTATCTCAATAAGTAAGGAGTGGAAGAGCGCCATCTAGTGGATACATGTTACTAAATGGAAGAGGAGGGGGAATGAAATCTATGGTGCCCGTATATTCCCACGGGTCTGTATATACCTGTGTATGTGTTCCTTGTCCTCTGTTATTCCCCTGGGTAATGTGCAATGCTTGTTTGTAAGCAAATACCATGACCTCCATACAGGTTACTGTGATTACTATTTACCATATATATTTAGTTATTTGACCATTGGTGGACTTTTTCTGTGTATGTTGTATTTTACATGGATTTGTTTTAGTTGATCTAGTAAAGTGATATTTTGTGCTTTCTACATTTTGGTTTTTGTTTTCACTTTTTTGGTGGCATTAATTGATTTTGGGAACAATCTGATCTGGTGGGGATACACTGGTCCGTGCCCCCCCATTACTTGTATCAGTGTTTCCGTGGGAGGCAAACTTCTGCTGGAGGAGTTTGGAAGCAGCAGCTTTTACTCTCGCTCATTAAAAAATGCAAATGTGGTTTGTCAGGTATGTAGAAAGACCAGCTGAAACTAAAGTGTGAGGCCAATTTTAGTTCACCATTTGGACCTTTACCAAAATGAGGCAATTGACCCCCTCCCCATGCTTTTCACAGACTGATAATGTCTGCAGCATCAAGAAGAAAGCGCAATTGCCAGAATCTTTTTGGACAGGATGACTACTTGTCAGGGAGGTCAGTTTCAAAAACCGATGGCAGGTTCCATTAAGACTCACTTTCACATGCCAGTCCCACCAGCACAACCCTTTTTTTACCTGCTGAAACGATGGATGAGGGCGAGGAGAAGGTCTAGGAGAAAAATCCTCATCTTCTACACCGGAGTCATGGTCACTCACAGATAGTTTACTGGGAGATTTATTTTGTTTGAATCTGTAAAAAAAAAAAAAAAAAAAAAAAAAAAAAGTTGTAAAAACAGAGTGAGAACGCAGAAAATCCACCACATATGGCAAACCTATCATTGAATACAGCAGGAACCTTCATAACAATCAAAAAAATAATGCAGGGGCAACATACACTCTGATTACCTGGTAAGGGACTAGTCATTTTTTGCCCTAGTGGCAAAATTAAAAAAATAATGCAAAATATTAAATATAGGTAAAACTTACACAGAGGCAGAAACAGTCTTAGAAACTTCATTAAACAGGAACGCTTCTGAGTTCTGGCTCTCAGTGGAAAGCTCAAACTGAAGGTGCGACTGCTTGGAAGAGTCTACATTCTGCAATAAATACAACAAAGTTATATTTTTTAAAAAAATGATCTGCTCTTAAAATTCTATAATAAGAAATGCAAGGGCCAGTTCACACCTCAGTTATTCAGCCAAATTTTTTGCACGAGTCATTGTGAGCCAAAACACGATGTGGAGAAGACACAGGGATAAGGTAAAATGAACAGACTTGCAGCTGATCTGTGGGTTCCCCCACTCCGGGGGGGTTCAGGGTGCAGTCACACGTCACATTTAACGCAAGTGTTTAAAAGCGCATTGCAACAGCTGAAGAGAGATTTGCCTAATTAAACAGCTGTTAACACTTGCGTTTACAAAACCCAACTGTTAATGCATTGTTAACGCATACGTCAATGCAAATTTTAACATTTGTGTTTTGTAAACGCAAGTGTTAACAGCTCTTCTATTAGGCAAATCTCTTCAACTGTTGCAATGTGTTTTTAAACGCATGCATTAAACACGACACGTGACTGCACCCTCAGGCTCACAACGAATGCAAAAAAATAATGTATATAATATGTACACGACTTACCTTGAAGAGATGTAATGCATCTTCACACGTCAACAACTGAAAGCCGAGAGGATCATGACCAATGCAAGGAAGGCACTCGTAGAACTCAGGCTCCTTGTGGGTGAGGGAATACAGGACTATAAGAAAACTGCCAGACTCAGAAAGCACCCTACAGGGAAGAGAAATAAATATATCTGTATGTACAATGGAACCTCACCAGAACATCACCCCTTTAAGAAGCTCCTCACTAAAAGACTGCGGTTTCCCCCGCCAAACCAAAACCATTTGAACCTAGGTTGGGGACACTAAAAGACATTAAGGCTAGGGAACAAGATGTCAGGGGAATACCCACCTTTCCTTAATGGAAGAGCTGTACATATAGCGCAGACAGCTTGCCCACACCTGAGGACTGTGGATGTGTGTGATACCACTCAGCCATCTGTGTAGAAAAATAATATTTTAGAATAAAATATTTATGGCTTTTCAAGGAGTAAAAACTAAATCAATGCACTACCACTTTTAGACCAGGTTCTCATCTTGTGCTTCAGGAAAGCTCCCTGGGTACACACTAAACAAGTCTACAGACTTCTACTGTCAGATGAGCATACATTGCCACCATACATCCAAAAACCTACGTACCCGTATATACTCGAGTATAAGCCGACCCGAGTATAAGCCCAGACCCCTAATTTTACCACCAAAAACTGGGAAAACCTATTGACTCGAGTATAAGCCAAGGGTGTAGTATACAGCCAGCCAGCCAGCCTGCCCCCCCCCCCCCAATGTATACAGCCAGCCAGCCAGCCAGCCTGCCCCCCCCCCCCCCATGTTGAGCACATTAAAAAAATATATAATATTAATTCTCACCTTCCGGCGATACTCACCCCCGATCCTCGGCGGTGCTCTCGATCCCCGGCAGCAGCTTCTGTCTTCTTTCTTCTCTTGCCGGCGGAGTCGCGTCCATGCGATCTCCCCGCCGGCGCTCACGGTGATGCGGCGGTGTCGCTGCTGATGACGTCACACCGCCGCATCATTGTGAGCGCCGGCGGGGAGATCGCATGGACGCGACTCCACCAGCAAAAGTAGTAAGAAGACAGCAGCCGCCGGGGATCCAGAGCCACCACCGAGGATCGGAAGGTGAGAACTAAGTTTATTTATTTAATGTGCTCAACTTCGGGATCGGGTGCAGCCAACGGGTATCGGGAACCGCCGCCGGTGGATCCGGGCACCGGAGGGTGAGTATTAAATTTTTTTTTTTTTTTAATTGACTCGTGTTTTTTTGTGCTGAAAAACTCGGCTTATACACGAGTATATACGGTATATATCCCAAAGTGCCAACACAGCAATTTAATAAGCAATTGATTGCGCTGCCACTGTTTTCAATCTTATTGAAGGCTAGAGAATACCAATACCATTGGGACAATGTGAAATTTGGATCATCATTGTCGCTTTCTTCTAGGGTCCCCTTGAACAGGAAGGAAAGAACCACGGTGCAGGAGCTGCAATGATAAATCAGCGCTGTCCACATTCCTCATACATGCAGAGGAAGCCCAGGAAGAGTAGCTTTAAAAATGCACTGAACGCTACACATCCTGGGCTACTCCGGAGGTCAGGAGTCACTCAAATTATCTGGCAAATTCTGTGCAGGGTTAATGGCCTGGGTGTCCACATAGATGCCATAGGTTCTTTACTGTCCTGCTGGTTGCTGTAAGCAAACGGTATCTATTTAACAGAGGCTATAAATGCCAATGGTCGGATAATGTGTAGGTCTGTGCCTCGGGGAATACTTTGCAGTCCTATGTCATAAGCATCAGTGAGGAATCCCCCTGCACATACTTTTAACATAAGAGTAAAATGAAATGTTAATTGAGCCCAAACCATTTTTCTGAAGAACAGGCACGTTGAGGTGTACAAATACCGACAACTTACATTCCGACAAGTGGTAACGTGTAAGCCTTGGGATCGGATTCCAGTACAAGGAGAAGTTTTCTGGTTTGATCCATTGTCAAATACCTAATGAACAGGAGAGGGTCACATACACAGTCAGTGCTGCTGTATTATCTCATATATACATACTACACAGTCATATCTCTAAGAAAGAAAATATGCCAATAGAATTATCATTTACAGATTTATTCATTTGCTGCAAGTACGGGATGTAGGAGCTGTATCTTTATTCTATAAATTGCCATGAATGAGCCATTGGTAAAGATTGTCCCCTACGAGCCCCCATCCTTGGAGCACCTACACTGTGCAATGTCGGGGTCCTGCTCAGCGACTGTACACGATGGGGAAGAAAGGGAGACGGCAAGGAAGACGCTCAGGCAGTGTCCCGCCTTGATGTTGGCGCCAAATGCTTTTTGATTTCCATCAAATCCAATAATTTTTTTAATAACATGTAGATGCACATGTGATCCCTAAAGCAACCTTCACACGTTACAGATTGTCATTCTGAAAGTTTGTGTGCATTTTTGTGAATGTGGATTTGGCCAAGAAGGTGGTTCTCTCTTGCTGGACACCATCTTGGACTGTCTGAACTATCGGTTATTATAGTGTGCAGAGCCGAGATAGTCTTCATATCTTCTTCATAAAGAAGTCATTTTGGACTCCGAAACGCGTTGTGTTTTACAGATACCAAATAAAACATTCGATCACAATCCATCTCCCCTGTTAGTGAATACCTGAGTGCGCCAACTCTGACAAAAAACCCTTTCATCTACCAAAACTCGATTCCAGACCGGTGTGGCAACAGTGTTTTGATGGCCCCTGTCCGAAAGCAGCACCCAAGGTGCTGATACCAGTTACAACACTCCCTTAATTAGAGTTATGCTTAATCTAGCACAACTGGATCTGGTGAGCCTCGCGTCAACTCTTCTTCTAAATATCACCTTTGATTTTGACAATACTACTACTCTATGAGCACTTTCTGGTCTTCCCTTGTCTGCCTTTCTACATCAGTTTTGTTTGGAAATTTTTGAAAGTAATCTCGTCAAAGGTTAAATGGTTGATGCAATGTTGCAGTCATCTTCCCCAACAAAGGAAATCTACCATTAAAATACATCCTGATAAACCAGGGACACTTACTCATCAATCCAGGCACCGGGACTGTGGTGATCTTCTTATATTTGTTAACCACAGCCTTGTGCCTTCTAAAATCAGAAGGGATCTGGAGGGCATTACTAGAGCCCCAAGGTGATGTAGCTTCACAGGCTGTTACACCACCTCCCATGCTCTTGCACAGTTTAACAGCCTGTATAGCTACAGCATGAAAAGGCTCAAGTAACATCCACCCAGAGCCTGTAAGGCTCATTACCATAATTTTCAAAGTAGATTTTATAAGGAAGGAGACCATGGATAACAAATATACTGTAAGAAGATTACCAGTGTCACTGTGCCAGGATCTATGACCTTGGTTTATTATGATGGATTTTCAGGGTACATTTTATTTAAGACAGTCAAAATAAAACCATTTGCATATGTTGCCCCACTCTCTCTGTAGTTTCATTATGATGACTCCTGCTCTATGATATCCTTGCATGTGTAGTTTTCACAGATGAGAGTACAGGCGGTCCCCTACTTAAGGACACCCAACCCCTAGTTACAGATGGTGAAGTCTCTGGATGTTACTATAGTCCCAGGCTAAAGTGATCAGCTGTAAAGTGTCTGTAATGAAGCTTTATTGATAATCCTTGGTCCTATTAGAGCAAAAAAAATTGTAGAAAATCCAATTGTCCCCGAGACAAAAAATTTTTTTTGTCTGGATCTACAATTATAAAATATACAGTTCTAACTTGCATACAAATTCAACTTAAGTACAAACCCAAGGAACCCATCTTGTACGTAACCCAGGGACTACCTGTAAAGCAGTGTCGAACTTACATACACTTACTGCCAATGCACAAAACAGTCTACACCATCAGATATACTATGCATCAGTTCTCAAGTCAAAACCGGGTGTAGAGCTACAGTCACAAAAAGAATATGTGAAACTTATCTCGAATTACCAATACCAATGCAAAATATAGCAGTGTGGATGAGGCCAATAGCAAAGAATCGCCCCTCCCCCGGCTTCTCAAAACTTTGTTTGCTAAAAGACTTTGGTGCAGATCCACTCAATCCCACGGAAACAGAGGAATTGGGGGGGGGGGGGGGGGGGGGGAAGTTTAGTAAATAGAAACCCAACAAGTGTTTTAAAAACACTTTAGCGCCGCAGTCAGTAGGACAAGTATTTGTCGCTGCGGCGTTATTTGGATTTTTATTAAGAGAACACTCGGAATAAAAAGAAGCTTACCCGCATTTGTGTGTTCCTTGAAGCTGAGCAATATTATTGTGACTGCTCAGGTTCCTGGCGAGGGCCGTGGGTATAATTGGGACAGGCTTTATGGGAGTACTTTCAAATGTATTCGCTACGGTGACGGCCGCCCAGCGAAGATCAAAGTGAAGATTGTCCATGTTCTCCGAGTAAGTGATATGAGCTCTCACAGTGAGCAATTTGGAGAGATCCAAGGATTCTTTGCTGTGAAGATGACTCTGCAGACCCTTAAAAAAAAAAAAAAAAAAAATCCTTTTTCATCTGAAAAACAATACAATTAAATCCTGACGGTGGTAATTTCCATCTCCTTCCGCCTACTTGACATTCAGGAAAGACTAGATCAGCCGTGTGCGTACAAAAAGAGAAGAGGCAAGAAGAGAGGGAATCTAATAACCCTCAATAAGACAAACATGGGATCAGTCATAAGAAAAGAATATGAAAGAGAAAAATCTCCCCAGACGGTGAGAAAGATAATATTTATTCCAGTGGAATCTTATAGCCAACGACTAACCCAGTGCACCAGTCTGTAGCGAGCTAACCAAGAGGGGTGTGGATACGACAATTATATATATTGTATAAATAGGGAGGATGGAGGAGAAACTGGGGGGGGGGGGGGGTTCTTATTTACTAGCAGATGTCATTACTTTCTGATTAAGAAAGCTCCGGGACCACAATTATGAGGATAAGTGACATAAGGATGGTTGCTGACTTTACAGGGAAGACAGTGGAGCAGAGAGTGATAAACCAACACGGGGGCCCCCTTTAGAGATTAGGCCCGATAGCACTGCCCATGATCTTTAGCTGCTGAATGCAAAGCAATGCTTAAAGGGTTTTCCCACAAAGAAAAGTTAGGCCTTAACCACAGGATAGGGTCTAACTTGCTTATCAGCAAGGGTCTCAGTGCCGAGACCCCCACAGATCGCGAAAAGGAGGAGTCCGACCCCTCATCGCTCCATGAGAGTAATGGAGCAGATGGCCGCGCATGACCGTTCTGCTCCATTATTCTCTATGGAGTGGACGGAGATCTGTGAGCGCGGCGCTCGGCAATTTTCATCAGCTCCATAGAGATTAATGGAGCAGAACGGTCACGCACAGCTGTCTGCTCATGGAGCGACGAGTGGTCGGTCGGACCCCCTGCCCTGGGCCCCCTCCACTGATCAGCAAGCTAGGCCCTATCCAGTGGATAGGGCCTAACTTGTCTTCGTGGGAAAACTGCTTTAAAGTACCAATGAAACAAAGGGATTTGATACTCTCCATGTAGGATCTGGATACCTCCTTGGCTGCTTTACCCGTTAACCACATGAGTGGAGGAGTCTATTCCAACTAATAAGCAGCCACAGGATAGGAATCCATGTTTGATCACTATGCATCCAACCTCTAAAACCCCCAGCGAGGACAAGAACAGGGACCCACCCGTTCCAGTGAGCGGTTTTTTGAAGCAGTATGCAGTACACGGCACATGAACGTTCTTATAGTGCGGGCACAGATGTTCAGGCGTCACATCATATTTTGTAGAACTCTAGGACCCCAGTCCTGTGCAATGTGTTCCGGCTGTGGGATTGGACCAAGGACAACATTTCATATGGTTTCCCTTTACGTCAGTAGCAGATGCAAACTGGACATTTTTCTAGATCACTGTCTGAACAATGCCTTATAAGGGACCCCTCACCACATGTCTATTTTTGTTAGACACGTTCCCCAGGAAATGACAATTCTGGATAATCTACTTTTATTGCACTTGGTACTAATCTTATTTATTCTAAATGTTTGTATACACCATAATTCCTCCACTCCTACCTTAAAAGAGGATGTATAGTCCTCAGGGGTGTGTACCATGACGCCCCCTGTACTTTCATGTGGACAAATAGTGCATGGAATGGAAAAATCTCCAGGCAGAAGAGTGGATGGCACTTTTCCTCCGCTGCCCGTCTTCTCACGACCAGGATCGAAGCGATCGATTGTTAGTGTTACACCTTCTTCATCTATAAGAAAATTAAAAAAAATAGAACAGATATAAAGTAACACTGATAAGAAGCTTAAACATTAATAAAACCAAACTTTTCTGCTCCACCATGGAGGCATCTAATCCTTGGACAAGGCCTATGGGCTGCAATTTAAAACTGTTAAAGGAATCATATTGAAGCAAAGATTTAGATCATACTATGTGAAAAAGTTTAATGTACGAGTCAGCAAAGTTCCTGTTGCTTACAGGTGTAGTTAACCTACCCCACACACACACCCCATTGTGTTGTATGTGACAATCTTATCCATTATGGGACTATGAGCAACGTGGGGGGATAAAAGTCATTGGCTGGTTATGTGGGGACATATGCTGAGGAGTTGTCCTGATATATTCCGCTACTGTGGTGTGAACAGATAGGTGTATGTATTTATAACAAGACTTTTGAAGGGGACACAAGGTGATGAAATAACAAAGATGAAATACAAACAATGAAATACAAAAGAATGAATGCACACAAACCATCATCCACGGAAAAAGATCCAAGTAAAAAGCAGAAGAACAATTTTCGTTCGTTCTTGGCGTGACGATAAGACAACCGCAGCGCTTTTTCAGACAGCAGAACACGAGGGTTTCTAGAATATCAAAGGGAACATAAATAATATCACATCACCAGGACCAAAGGTTAGACAAATCAGAAATATAGTGCACAACACTTCTAGGGTTACCATACAGAACAACATTTTAATCCACAACCAATTTCAGGAAGTTTCTTTGATTTTTTTTTTTCCTTTGCAACAGTGAAGTGACAGCAATTATCTCTTCAGATGCAGGGAAGAGACCGCCAAATTTAGAGCACAACTAGAGGTGTGATTCATATCACATCAGCCATTTACATCTAGCACGATTGCCAACACATGCTAAATGTACCCACAATGTCACACAAATAAAAGGGGTTTTCCACGGGATAGGGCCTGACTTGCTAAACAGTGGGGGACTGAGAACCCCACAGATCATGAAAACGTCGGGCCCCTCGGCGCCACTTCAAACTAGTGGAGCAGACGGCCGCACACGACCATTCGGCTCCATTAATCTGTATGGAGCTGATAGAGATCGGAGAGTGCGGCAATCGGCAATCTCCATCAGCTCCATAGAGATCGTCATGTGCGGCTATATGCTCCATTAGCCTAAAGGAACAACAAGAGGTCGGTCGAACCCCTCGTTTTCGTGATCTGTGGGGGTCTCAGCACTGAGACTGTGGGTAGGGCCTAACTTTTGTTCTTGGGAAAACCCCTTTAAATAAACAGCAGATAAGACTTTTTTTTAACAACAGGACAATAGGTGATAATACACCAGAGACACCAAATAAACACGTTTGTCCTAGCTTTTACATTTAAAGGAGTTGTACCAAACGTGCTTGTTGTCCCCTATTCACAGGATAAGAGACAACAAGCTGATCGGTGAGGGTCCAACTGCCGTGACCCCATCTGATCAATGATGGAGCGGCAGATCTAAAATGTGACATGTTAACGGATTTAATACTATGGGAGCGTTCACAAATTGCTGCACACATTGCTCTGGTATCTCCGGCACTCTAATAGACAGTGAGTGAATGGAGCAGCAACACACATCCTTGTCCTGTCATTCCCTCATTCTCTGGATTGTAGTGGGTCTTTTCTCGTGGCCGTTAGACCCTTACCAATAGGCTTGGCTCCTCTACCCTGTAGATACGGAATAACAAGCAAACTACAGTTGTTTAAAGGAATCTGTATTTGGGATACTAAGACCCACATGGACGCTGACAGGTTGCCATCACATCACATTTGAAGCTGCATTTACGATAAGTAGATCATTTACAGATAGATATGGAGAACAGAGGATTTTGGGGGACCAAATATACTGAAATGTAGTTCATTGCTCAAGAAGAGCTCTGAAAACTCCCTTATTTTTTGCAGTTAAAAAACTAAAGTTAAGCACTGGGAAATCAGGGCGATAGTTATTTGGATATCCCTCAAATCAACCCGTAACCTGAACGCTTATTTGCTCGGACACCTAAACATAAGTGCTCTTCCATACAAACGTGTGCAGCCCGTGTATACTTGTAGAGCGTGTGGCTGTATCCCACATGCTGCCCACAATGCAGAGGATGCGTATTATATAGAAAAGGCAGTCGAACAGTCGCACCAGTAATGTATTTTCTACTACAGTTCTGGCGCGGCTGTTTGTCCGGCAGAGGGAACGTCCCTGCATCATATCTTTATATAATGCAGGGACCCGACCACTGCTCTGTGTACAGCCCGTGGGATCAGGACCCCACACGGCACATTTACACATTCATGTGCAAGAGCCCCAAGAAGAATGTGAACCCAGAGTACACCACCACTACACGGATAGGTAATTAGTAAATCTATGGGCCGGGCAGAATTGTCCACAATTAAATGGAGCTACAGCACATATACAACTTCTCTCTACAACCTCTTCCATTAGAGGACTAAGGAGCCGTCCTTCACATAACTGCTTAGCCATTTACTGGCCTCAAGGGTTCTGTATATATGGATGACACATGCTAAGACCAGTGACAGGCTGTGCAACCACATGAACGAGGAATGTGAAGAATCTGTAGAGATAATATGAAAGGTCCTTTACCCAGCAAGTCAGTATTTTCCCTAATTGTATACAGTTATTTGCTCAATCCAGAAAATATGACGGGGAGACTCCTTTTAATAATCCAGCCAGGAGACATCTAGTCAGAATGAACATCTTCATTAAGGCAATTATCAGAAACAGGATAATAGAACTACCTGTAGTAGCTGAAATGTAATCCTATAGGATCTCCCATGGGGGTGCAATCCCAAAGCACGGTTTTTGTTGGAGGAAAATTTATCGGGAGCATCCGGGTAGACATATTCCTAAACAAACAAAAAAAAAGATGTAAAAGATTTAGAAAGCAGTTTCCAATTTTAAATCTGGAAATCCAAAAAGTGGCAAATTCATATTAAGCAGAGGGTTTAAAAAAACAAAAATAAAATCATAAGCAGATGTGTGGGAGGGGCAGACAGGTAACCAGGTCCCCGTCCATCTGTCTGCTGTACATATATTATATAGTGAGTGATGCCATCTACAGTAGATACACAAGACCTTAACCTTACACCTTATTTAACCTTAGATTACGAGCAACTTGTCTATAGTCAGGCCTTACCTTATATTAACCTGGTTGTCACTGGACGTGGGGTTCCCGTCCCTGTGGTACTGCAAGTTCTTTAAACTCATTTTTGCACTCATGTCCTAAAAACAGAATTGAAGTTTTCAAAGTTATTACCAGCGGCTCATCTACTAAACTACATGGAGTCCTGATGTTATTTTCAGCACTATTGTGACTCGCGCAGTTATAGACATACATTGTAACCATTTTCAAACATATGAACATTAGGCATTAGTCCATGACTATATAGTAATTTTTTTACTTCCATTAAAAAAAAAAAAAAAGACTTGGAAAAATAAGACATAACCACACAAATGTCATTTCAGCGTGATTACAGTGATTGCTAGAAACATGCTGGGAAAAACTAGAAAATGTCAGGCTTTGTGAGCTGTCCATTTTGTATATAACCTATTTACTTGTATGGATATACTTTCAGGAGTTAAGAAAAAAAAAAAAATGAATAATTATGGCACACTCAGTTTTTTTTTTTTTTTTTTAAATCGATGGAACCGAAGCGAAGCTTTTAAAGGAAACCCACCACTTCAGATGGTGGTTATAAGCAGCAAATGCCGTGCTAATTTTCGTTATGGTTTTTATACCGATATAAAGCGTTTAAAAGCTTTATTAATCTTTATATACAAGTACCTTCACCGCACCATGGTCGGCGTGTGACCACTTACTATTCAGGCGCACAAAGTGGTCGCGTGCACGGTGCACCGAGCGTGTACCACGGTGGGGTAAAGGTACTTGTATATAACGAAATTAGAGCGCCGGCACCAGCAGCTTATAACCACCATCGGAAGTGGTGGGTTTCCTTTAAAGGGGTTGTCTGGAAGCTAAAACAACATGGCTGCTTTCCTGCAAAAACAGCGCCGGTCTGTGCCGTTATTGCAGCTCAGTTATACAAAGATGAACGGAGCTTAGCCGCAATACCACACACTGAGCGTGGTCAGGAGAGAAGCTGCTTTTGGAAGAAAGAATCCATGTTTTTTAACCTCCAGACACCCCCTTTAAGTCTAGAAGCATCTGCGTTCCAATGGAGCTCCTCAAAACTGTCTGAATTGCCTTTCTAAACGCAAATGTAACAAATTATCCCCTCTCCCCACAGAGAAAAGGATTACTAGCTGATTAAATGAGGGTCCAACTGCTGGGACCCCCACAGATAATGGAAATGGGGATCCTTTTCTCAATAATGGGAGGAGCGGTAGGTCGAGCAATCTCTGACTATTCGAGTGCCAGAGATTGTAGCAACCAGCGCTTAGCCGTCTATGATGCTTCCATTGAATAGAATGGACCCATCGCTCCTCCTATTAGTGAAAACAGGAGGTCCACTGCAGGGATTGGTCTGGATCGAAGGCGTCCTCTTCTCAAAAATAATTAGGGTCCCAACAGTCAGACCATGAGCTTTCAGCCAGCTGTCCCCTATCCTGTGGAAAACTTATAAACATTGGACAACCCCTTTAAGGCGGATTGTGCCTTTGATCAGAACTTCTGTTGCAACACTTAAAGAGAACCTGTCAGGGAGATTTTGCTCAATAAGATACCAAAATATCTTTATGGATCAGAGGTTCAGTGTCCCAAAACACCCTTTAGTTAGTCCCTACGAGCCGCTATTAAAGTAACAAAACATTCAGGGTGTGTTCAGACTTGGCTTTAACAAATGCGTTTTGAAACACATCAAAACAGCTAAGAGGAGATTTCCCTGATTACATTGCTGTTTACAAAGTTCATGTGTTAACATAATGTTAGCACAAGTGTTAACAAACACAGGCGTAAACACATGCATTTTGTAAAGGCAATGTTTACAGCAATCTAATCGGGCTAAGTCTCTTCTCAGCTGTTGTGATGGATATGTGGGTGGTTTAGTGTCCCAAATTGCCTTGATACTCCCTCTTTAAAGGGGTTTTCCCCACAGATCACGAGACCCCTCAACGTTCAACAATCTCCATCAGCTTCATAGGATGAATAGAGCAGCAAGGACATGCATTGCCGTCTACTGGGAGCGACGAGGAGTCCTCCGGAGGTACCTCGGACCCCCTGTTCTTGTGATCTGCCCTTTCCCCTTTAAATATCACCAGCCAAACCTTAATACTTACCTCAGACCGGAATCCTGCGTATAACACCTTGATTTCGTGAGACTTGTGCCATAGGTCTAGTAGTGGGGTGCTCTCGCTCTATAGGAGCATCACAAGCACCTGGGATAAGCCCAAAGCGGATAATTGGCTGGTCTCTTAATAAATATAAAAGGTTTGTAACAGGGCGATTGCGGATCCTATAATCTACAGATCCACGAGGCCCCGTAGTGAGTTTAGTGTCCCCAAATCCCCCTGACAGGTTCCTTTATAGAAGACTCCCGTATGTATCGCCCTCAGGGTCATCCCACACTGACATTTACTAACAAATCAGCCATAACAGACACAAAACATGTGCATTCCCTGCATATTCTTAGTCCGTGTTCACACCATTAGTGACAGGCAATAAGCTTCCCCTTTAACCAGGTACATCAGTGAGAGCATATCCTAGTTATTGCCATCAGTCCCTGGGAGACCATCCCTTTAAGATTTAAAGGGACAGTGTATACATATGTGTAATATAAGGATGCATAACAAGACAGGGCCGCAGCCTGTGCCTATGTGTCCGGTCCCTGGCCGGAGCGGCGCGCACTCACCTGGAGCTCTGCATGGATGCAGTCACCTGAGTGCCCGTTACTCTGACACCACACCTCGGTCCCGCTCCTGGGCGGCAGCAGTGGCGGCAGCTCCCCGGGGAGGAGTCTCCGGGATAAACAATGACAGTTACCGGCCCCTCACACCTCAAACACAGCAGCCGCAACTACAAATATGGCGCCACGACGTCTCCAGGGCCCGGGACTCTACTCACTCCCCTAAACCAATCAGCTGTCAGACACGGGCGCCACGCAGCCAATCAACGGCGCCGCTAAGCAACAACCAGCCAATCCCAGGGATCTAATTCAAACAGATAACGGCAGCACAGAGGGGTAGAAAAAAAAGATTCTGCGCATGCGCTCTGCTTTACAATAGCTTAGATTGGTTTCCCAGCAACGAAGAGACGCTTTTATACAATGAGGCCTCCATCAATTAGTGTAAAAGTTATAATAGACAATAAAGACGCGTGGTGACTCCATTATAATATAACCTGTGCTGCTCTATTCCTGCTCCTCAGATTGCCAGTTCTGGCCATTCTGATGCAGCATGGAGCTCAGTGTCAGATACTGCCCCTTTAGTGTTGCTATTAGGGGGACTGAGGGGCAAAATTTACAGGGAATAGTTCACATTCTGCATTAGAACACAGAAAGCGTTACTGAGCCAAGACGGTTTATTTCACATCTCACATATCAATAAAAATTTACATTCATTCTGAAATTGGTTTAGGATCCATAAGGATAAAAGTCGCAAACAATAGATCCATAGTCCGAACTTCACCAGAGTCTAAGATGTCTTCAGAAAATGCCAAAGACAAACAGGAAGTAGCCCATATCCGGACTTACAATGCTCGCCTTGGTATATTGGTATATCAATTTTATCGGTCTTCTTTTAAAATAAATTGAGTATATAGTCATTGGGGGTCATTTACTAAGGGCCCGATTCACGCTTTCCCGACGTATTACCCGAATATTTCCGATTTGCGCCGATTTCCCCTGAAATGCCCCGGGTTTTTGGCGCACACGATTGGATTGTGGCGCATTGGCGCCGGCATGCACGGGACGGAAATCGGGGGGGCGTGGCCGATTGAAAACCCGACGGACACGTGGTTACCTTCACCAAGAATAGGATCGTGAACTCCGGCGGGCTTCGTCGGACTTCAGCGCAGCAGCGCCACCTGGTGGACGTCGGAGGAACTGCCTTAGTGAATCGCCGGAAGACCCGAATCCACCGCAGAAAACGTGCCGCTGGATCGCGAATGGACCGGGTAAGTAAATCTGCCCCAGAAACTTTCTATAGAAGGACAGCAAGCAGAGATCTAGAAGACTGCACGGCAGGAGTAGAGGAAGGGGAGCACCTTCCCTCTGCAGGTACATCAATCCCGCAGTCCAGGGTCGGACTGGGGGACGAAGGGCCCACCAGTGAAATAGATTTTGGGGGCCCACCTACTGCTACATGGGAATATTAACAGTAAATACTCGAGTATAAGCCAAGTTTTTCAGCAAAAAGAATGTGCTCTAACTCCACTCAAGCAAGCTATATACTGGGGGACAGGAGTTGCAGATTACATACTGGGGAGGGGCAGTGGCGCAGGCTATATACTGGGGAGGGGCAGGGGCTGCAGGCTACATACCAGGGGCAGGGGCTGCTAGCTATATACTGGGGGGGCAGGGGCTGCAAGCTATAAACTGGGGGGCAGGGCTGTTATTGTGGTCTTTCTCTTCTCCCCCCTCTAATTATGGGCCCCCTTGTATATACCCCTCTTATTGTGGAATCGCTTTGTCCATCCCTCATTATGTAGCCCCTCATCTCCCCCACTCTTATTGTGAGCCCCCTGGTATCTCCCCCTCTTTTTCTGACCTGCTCTCATTGTTGTCCCCCCTCATCTTCTTTGCCGCCTCTCATCTCCCTTCTCTTAATGTTGACCCTTGTATCTCCCCCCCTTTTAGTAGCCCCTCTACCCCCTCTTATTGTGGATCCCCAGGTATCCCCCTCATCTCCCCCTGTTTTTCTAACCCACTCTAATCTCCCCTATCTTGCCCCCCCCCCCTCATCTTCTGTTCCCCCTCTAATTTGTGGTTTTCTCACCTCCCTCCTCTTAATGTTGTATCTCCTACTCTTATTATGGGTCCCCTTTCATCTCCCTCTCAGTTTGTAGTCCCCTCATCTGCCCCCTCTTATTGTGCGCCCCCTGGTATCTCCCCCTCTCATTGTGGATCCCCTGATCTTCTGTACCCTCTTTATCACCGCCCCCCTCACTTATGGCCCCTCTTCCTCCCTCCTGTTAATATTGTCCCCTTGTACCTCCCCGATTATTGTGGGGCCCCTGGTATCTCCCTCTCTTTTTCTGACCAACACACAACTCCACCTTTCATTGTGGACCCCCATCTTCTGGGCCCACTCTAATTTTAGCCCCCTGATCTTCTGTACCCCCTTTCTCTGCCCCCCAAACTTATGGCCCCTCTACCTCCCTCCTCTTAATATTGTCCCCTTGTACCTCCCCTATTATTGTGGGGCCCCTGGTATCTCCCTCTCTTTTTCTGACCCACACACAACTCCACCTTTTATTGTGGACCCCCATCTTCTGGGCCTCCTCTAATTTTTGCCTTTTTTGTGGCACCACTCATCTACCTCTTTTTAATGGGGCCACTTATCTCCCCATAATTTTGTGGGCCCCCCTTTATCTCCCCCCTCAAAGCGTGGCCCCTTCTCCTCTTTGTAACATAAGAAAAAAAAACAAAAAAAACAAACACCACATACCTCACCTTTCCAAGTTCCCCAGCAGCTCCTCCTCTTTTTGCTACTGCGTACAACAGGCCGGCAGGTGATGACATCATCATATCGCGCCTGCCAACCTGCTGTACAGAGCAACAGAGAAGCAATATGATGGTGTGGAGAGCTCACAGCTCTCTGCATCATCATTGCTTTCCACTCCATCGGGCACAGAGTTGAAGTCCCGAACCGGGGGAAAAGGGGTGGAGTCAGCATGGCAAGGGGGCGGTGTGGGCACAGTTAGGGGGCATCCCGGCGGTACAGTCCGACCCTGCCGCAGTCACAGCATCGACCACTGGATCAAAATGGTTAACAGTTCCAATCCAGACTGCTAGAGCAGGGTCCGTCTGTCTCGGCATTGTTCTTTGCTGCAGGGGGGACCCAAGCAGAACTTAGGCGAGACCAATGGAGAAACCCGTCGGTCTAGACTAAGGCCCCTTAGTGACCGACGTAGAAACCCGTATGGGTGGTCACTAGTGGGTTAATTACATTGTAATTAAAAATAATAAACACCAGAAACTCACCTTCCCCTATTCCCCAGCAGCTCTTGTCTTCCTTCTCTGCTGCTGTGTACAACAGGCCATCAGGTGATGGAGCGCACAGCATGGAGGCACAGCTGACGGCTCCCTACAACATTATTCATTTCAACTCTATCTGGACAGTTTCCCACGTGGCGTTTTTTGTTGCATTTTAAACCGCATCCAAAATGTTGCATTTTAAAACGCATCCAAAATATAATGTATAATGTGTACAATAATATGTATATAATGGTGCATTGGTGCACATCCTCCATTCTCGAGTGTGGCAGGTTGGGTGGTCACTTCGGCCCTATAGAAGCTTCTACCTTCCTGTAGTTGCGCCCCTGGCAATGGGATTTGTGAGGCTCTGACCCCAATGAAGATGAAAATGAGGGTCTAGCAATTAGGGTGTAGTTTTAATGGAGCAACAGATGGTGCATATGTCCTGCAACCCGATTCAATACTATGGGAGTGTTAGAAATTCTGGAGCACAGCGCTCCGGTATCTCCAGGACTCCTATTCACTGTCTATGTGAGCAACAGAAATAGTCTGCTCCCATAGTATTGTATGGAGTGGCAGGACACGTGGTTGACCTGGTGCTTCACCCATTAGAGAGAACAGGATCCCAATTATTGTGATCAGCGGTCCCAGCAGTCGGACCCCCCACGCCCCACCTATCAGATTGTTGAGGATAGAGGACAAAAATTACACCTGGTAAAACCCCTTTAAAGGAAACCTACCATTTGGAATGGTAGGGGTAAGCTGTAAGTACCGAGCACCAGCTCAGGGTGAGCTGGTGCTGGTACTTACTTTAGTTAGTGTTATAAACCGCGGTATCGCTGTTTTAACACTTTTTAAACTTTAGAGCAGAAGGGGCTTCAGCGCTGCGCGCGACCGTGCACGCGCAACGTCTCCGCTATTTCCTATGTAGGCGCGCGCACGATCGCAGCGCCGAAGCCTCTTCTGCTCTAAAGTTTAAAAAGTGTTAAAACCGCGATACCGCGGTTTATAACACTAACGAAAGTAAGCACCGGCACCAGCTCACCCTGAGCTGGTGCTCGGTACTTACAGCTTACCCCTGCCATTCTAAATGGTAGGTTTCCTTTAAAGTTTGAAAACGCCTAAAAAAAGGAACCTACCACCACAGGTTGGTAGGTGGATCTATAGGATGTGAGGATAATCCTCATGTCCCTGCTATTTTTTCATAACTTTTATTTGCCTAATATGTACAAAGAGGCTACTGGGGCATGGAGTATCGGGAGCTGAGGTTACACGGCGCAGCTACTCCACGCCCCAGTAGCCTCTTCGATCCTCCTACCAGAAATCTTCGGCGTGCAGCTCCTCATTGCTGCGTGCCCTCATCTCCAAAACCTGCCGTCTGTGCATGTGCTGAACAGCAGGGCTGCGGTGCACTGTCACTGCTCCGAAGCTGGAGCTGCGCAGCTATAGGTCTGCAGTTCTGCGCATGCGCAGACGGTAGGTTTCACGGACGAAGACATCTTGTTGGAGCGTCAAAGAGGCTACTGGGTCGCGGAGTAGCCGCACTGTGTAGCCTCAGCTCAGGGCTACTCCACGCCCCAGTAGCCTCTTTAGCTTAAAAGGGCTATCCTCACGTCCTATAGATCCACCTACCACCCGATTTACCTTTATAGGTAGATTTGTGGTGGTAGGTTCCCTTTAAGCAGCCCTACCAGTGATGGGTGAGAGCCCAACCTTTGCCCTGCAGCATGATTACCACACCATGATTGGTAGCAATAAGTGAGAAATAAAAAACAAAAACGCTGGGAATTTTCGGCATTGTGTGTACAGGATTATCATCAGTCCTTTATATTACAAATACTACTGGAATACAATGCAGATTTGCTGTGCCGAAATTCAGGTAAGGCCTCATTCACAGGGCCGTAAGGGAGAAATATATACGGCGACATATAGACATCGCATATACGTTGCCAATAGGCTGGCAATGGGTGCGCAGCGCCGCATGGAGGCGTTACAGTGCCGCACATGTGCAGCACCGTATCGTTCCGTAGCCGTGAAAAGATAGGACATGTCCTATCTTTTATCGGTATACAGCGCTGAGCGACATATATCGCTATGGAGAGTGGCGGGAGTGAGCAGTGCTAACCCCCTCATCCTCTTCATGGTGCCGACGTGTGCCCGCCATGCTTCAGTACGGCGGGCACACGTCCATGTGAATGTAGCCTGTCAGCTTGGCAATTGTAGTGATGAATATTGTAGTGAGTTTTACACCACAATGATATTAGAGGTTTGTTAGTAGCAGCAGGACTGTGAAAAAAGTATTCGTAGTCCTGGATTGTAGCCGGACTTGGAGCTCTAGGGGAGTGTCCTCACATTGCTGTGTTATATCTCCATTCAGACTGCTCTCCAGCCTGATCCCTGTGCTGTAATATCTGACCAGAATCCCACTTCTACTCTTAGGGTTCATTCACACGCGGTATGCATTCACATACCGCCGTGTGCTGGAGAGGAGGAGGAGGTGGCACGCTCTATCTTTTTGCGGTGTGCGTCCCGGATCCCCGCCGTGCCGCTATTGCCGTTTATGGGGACGTACATGTGGCTGCAAATTTGCGGCCGCATATACGTCCCCACAGACGGCCATGTGAATTTACCCTTACTCAGGGCAGATGGAGGCCCTGTGATATGTTCAGTGAAGAGATCTCACACCCCAGTGCACTCCAGTGCTCCTAGTCCAGCTACAATTCTGGAATATAAATCAATGTATTGCAGTCCCGTTGCTACTAGCAACAAACACCAGGATATGGCTAAACCACTCTCCAGGGATAATACCTTAGGCCCAGTTTTATTATTTGCTCCAATCTATAGTTATTTGCATCATTTATTGAGCCAATAGCAGGAGCGATCAAATGCACAGAAGAGGAGAAACTCTTTCCTGTGACAATATGAAGGTATAAGGGAAAGACTTGCTCCTGTTCTGTGTGTTCGTCCACTTCTGGTTTTGGCTCAAAATAACTGATGCAAATAACTGATGACCCAACAGAGATGTGAACTGTGTCTAACACTGACTGCAGCATCATATGGTCAGAACTGCGGGAAGACCCTTGAAACTATTTTCTCTTATACTAAAACAAGAAATGAAGAGGACACACAGTGAGATTTCTAATATCATGTTTATTGTTCCCTATTTTTAAAGTCTTTGATCCAGAAGAAGGCAAAAAACCTGGACAGAATTTTCAGTCTCAGGCAAAAATTCCTTCTTGACCCCGGGAAAAGGCGATCGGTTCTGAGACCCTGGATCACGACTATACTACAGCAATTATAATTACTATAACATTACTACAACTATTACACTGTTATTACTGCTCTATATTGTTCTAGATTTATGTTATACATTTACAATAAATCCCTAAACCTAAACATTCTGATCCAGAAGAAGGCGAAAAACCTGGACACAGTCATGTGAGGCAGGGAAAAATTCCTTCTTGACCCCGGGAAAAGGCGATCGGTTCTGAGACCCTGGATCACGACTATACTACAGCAATTATCATTACTATAACATTACTACAACTATTACACTGCTATTACTGCTCTATATTGTTCTAGATTTATGTTATACATTTAAAATAAATCCTTAAACCTAAACATTCTGATCCAGAAGAAGGCGAAAAACCTGGACACAGTCATGTGACGCAGGGAAAAATTCCTTCTTGACCCCTGGAAAAGGCGATCGGTTCTGAAGCCCTGGATCAGATGTATAATTATAACTCATGTGATTATATTATAATAGTCTGTTCCTATTCTACATATCGGGGGGAATTTATCACGTCTTTTACACCTGAATCCCAGTGTACAAGCCGTGACAAAGCAGCCGGAAATGATAGATAAGGCCCCCTCTACACCACTTGGACGAGGAGGGGGCGGTGCTGGACTGTGTGGGTCAGCGCCAGATACAGGTGCAGGCTATATGTTTTATTACTATCCTACTTGTGTTTAAACAATCCTATGAATATATTTATATTATTCTTACACAATAATTACTGTTATCACTATATTATTACTATAGTTATTACTATATATATATTCTACTACAATATTACTATTTTATTACAACTATGATTTCTAATACTATATTATTACTATTATTATGACTATTTTTCTACTAATATATTATTACAACAGTATTACTACTATTATTACTAATTTTTTGGGGGTTTTTTTCTTATTTTTTGTTACTATATTATTACTATTATTATGACTATATTAATTAATATATATTAATTATTACTAATATCATTAAGTAGTAATATACTATACTATGACTATTTTCTTATTACTATGCAAAAAAGAAAACCATGTCCGCACAGTGGAGAAAAGCCTCAATAGAGGGGGTGCAGAGCCTTCATGGATCCTGGAAAGATCCTTCAGTAGTAAAGTTAAAAGAAAGTGTAGGCAGCACTCCAAAAATACAAAATTCCAAAGGGTGAGGTTTATTGGAACAGTGGCGACGTTTCGATGTGAACCACCTTCATCAAGCTTGATGAAGGTGGTTCACACCGAAACGTCGCCACTGTTTCAATAAACCTCATTCTTTGGAATTTTGTATTTTTGGAGTGCTGCCTACACTTTCTTTTAAAAAACTTTCTTATTACTATGACTACATTATTAATACTATAACATTAATATTATGTATTTTTTTTTTATTATATTACTACTATTATTATTACTATAATATGACTAGAATATATTCTTTAACTACATTATTACTATTATTATGACTACATTTTTTTCTTTGTTACTATTCTATCACTATTATTATGACTACTTTATTAAATTAGTAATACATTATTACTGTATTATATAAAAAATATTGCTATATTATTACTGAGGTTTTTTTTCTTTTTTTTTTTTACTACTATAATATTACTATTTTATTCTTACTATATTTTCCTTCTTTTTGCTATATTACTATCATTATGACTATTGTCTGTACTACATATTACTATGACTACAATATTGCTATAAGATTACTAGTACAGTTTAAAAAAAAAAAAAAACTATATGCTATAACCTTAATATATTACATAACATTATTACTATAACAATTTTAACTATATTACTACTATCATTACTATAACATTACTAGCATACTATTCTTTAACTATATTACTATTATAATGACTATATCACTAATACTTTATGACTACATTACTATAATTACTATATAGTTACCAATCTTCCTACAGCAGCCGTCCTGCGCTGATGAAGTAGTGGCTGCCTGGGAGCAGGATCTTCAGCCAGGATCTTCTCTGGTGGCTGAGTGGAAATCGGCAGGTGTTGTGCTGCATCGTCCTGCGTCGTCTTGGGGGCTCTGCTTCCTCTTCAGAGGCTTCCTCCCTTTTCCTCTTCTTCACCTGTAGTTTGATGAAGCATGGCCGCTCTTCTTCCTCATCGGAGTCAGCGCAGAGCTCTCTGACCATGGCGGCTCTAAGTAACAGAGTCCTGTCCATGGCTCTTGCTCTAGGAGGTTCTTCCTCCTCTTCTTTTCGGAGGAATTGCTGCTGGGCTGCAGGGTTGGTCGGCATCAGGCGCTCCATCTTGAACAGCGGAGATGGAAGGAGTCCTGCGCAGAAGGCCAGACGTCTCAGAAGCTCTTCCGGAGGGATGCTGGCGTAGACTGAAGAGGAAGAAAAACAATGTCAGTTATTATACAGATATCATCTCCATAGACAAGGACCTCAATATTAGATTGATGGGGTCTTACACCCAGCGCCCCCACAGATCAGCTGATATACAGAGGAGGATACAGGAAGAAGACAGCGCCGTTCTCTATGTGGTGCGCAGTGACTCAGTTCAGCCACTACACAGAGAATGGCGCTGTCTGCTTTCTGTTATCAGCTGATCTGTGGTGGAGCTCGGTGTTCATTGCCCAACAACCTGATATCATGATCCCAGCAAAGCATCTGGCAGACTACTTACAGGATCCATAGTCGGGGGAATATCCAGTGTCCATTTTCTCTCTTCTCTCTTTGTCTCCAAAAACAAAATAAAACTCCAGTTAATATTGGGATCAGTGAATGTGAGACGTTTGCCCTTGTCTTGTATAGTGACCCCTGCGGCTGATATTGGGGCAGAGAACTGGACTCGTCTATCAGCGGCCGCCATGAAATAACACAAACTGACATAACAGCAGTGACATGAACAGCACTGGACACTGGGGGGCGCTGATGGACGGGTCTGGTCTACTGCCCCTGTCATTTTGGGGATTGTACTATATACAGGGGTTGGGGTTCCCAGTAGGCCCTGAACCTGTAATAACTATACAGGAGTATTTGGGGGGCGTAAGGATACAGTGGGGCCCCCTATAACCCCCCACCTATAATACATTACCCATCCGCCACTGACCTGTAACAGACTGAAGATAACGGATTTTTTTTCATAGTTCAAAACTAAACAACGCAATCCTATTGGCTGTTCGTTCATACTGTTGCTATGGTGACAGATGCAATACTGTTGCTATAGTGACAGATGCATCTGAATAGTTAAAGGCACATGACACTATTTTCCGTAGAGATAATATTAATGGATCTTTCCTTTTATATTATATTAAACATTATGATATATAAAGCATCTGCTGGGAGATGTTTAGGTTTCTCTAGATATGAATATTCTCAGTGCTGCAGCAGCCAGTCCTGCCAGTCTCCTCTTACATGTATATGGCGTGTGATTACTAGAGACATTCAGCCTCATGTATATCCCTGGCATCAGTCCTCTCATCACCGAGCCACAATGCCAGTTATACAACTCCCAACTATTGGGCTGGAGACAGAGGGTCAAAAAGTCCCTCCCTTTTTTTCAAAACCACGCCCATTGTCCCACCCCTTGCCTCACCCCCAAACATAGTATGGCCCCACATATAAGGGGTATAATACCCCTTCCTGTAGCCAACCCCCCTATGGACCCATATAATATCCCATAATGCAACTCAGCAATATATAATATCCCTCTTTAATTTTATCCTCCCTTTACTTTTGTTTCCCTATTTTTACTCATCTCCACAAACTTAGAATGCCCAAGCTTTATGTACTCCTGTCTCCTTCCCCTCTTCGCCTTATATTGTGGCCTATGTCCTCCATCCTCATATTGTGGCCTATGTCCTCCATCCTCATATTGTGGCCTTCTGTCCTCCATCCTCCTCATATTGTAGCCACCTGTCTACTGGTGGCACAATAAGAGGGGGAGCTGTCTCTAGGGGGCACAATAAGAGGGGGAGCTGTCTCTAGGGGGCACAATAAGAGGGGGAGCTGTCTCTAGGGGGCACAATAAGAAGGGGAGCTGTCTCTAGGGGGCACAATAAGAGGGGGAGCTGTCTCTAGGGAGCACAATAAGAGGGGGGGGCTGTCTCTAGGGGGCACAATAAGAGGGGGAGCTGTCTCTAGGTTGCACAATAAGAGGGGGCTGTCTCTAGGGGGCACAATAAGAGGGGGAGCTGTCTCTAGGGGGCACAATAAGAGGGGGAGCTGTCTCTAGGGGGCACAATAAGAGGGGGAGCTGTCTCTAGGGGGCACAATAAGAGGGGGAGCTGTCTCTAGGGGGCACAATAAGAGGGGGAGCTGTCTCTAGGGGGCACAATAAGAGGGGGAGCTGTCTCTAGGGGGCACAATAAGAGGGGGGACTGTCTCTAGGGGGCACAATAAGAGGGGGAGCTGTCTCTAGGTTGCACAATAAGAGGGGGCTGTCTCTAGGGAGCACAATAAGAGGGGGAGCTGTCTCTAGGGGGCACAATAAGAGGGGGAGCTGTCTCTAGGGGGCACAATAAGAGGGGGAGCTGTCTCTAGGGGGCACAATAAGAGGGGGAGCTGTCTACTGGTGGCACAATAAGAGGGGGAGCTGTCTCTAGGGGGCACAATAAGAGGGGGAGCTGTCTCTAGGGAGCACAATAAGAGGGGGGGGCTGTCTCTAGGGGGCACAATAAGAGGGGAGCTGTCTCTAGGTTGCACAATAAGAGGGGGCTGTCTCTAGGGGGCACAATAAGAGGGGGAGCTGTCTCTAGGGGGCACAATAAGAGGGGGAGCTGTCTCTAGGGGGCACAATAAGAGGGGGAGCTGTCTCTAGGGGGCACAATAAGAGGGGGAGCTGTCTCTAGGGGGCACAATAAGAGGGGGAGCTGTCTCTAGGGGGCACAATAAGAGGGGGAGCTGTCTCTAGGGGGCACAATAAGAGGGGGGACTGTCTCTAGGGGGCACAATAAGAGGGGGAGCTGTCTCTAGGTTGCACAATAAGAGGGGGCTGTCTCTAGGGAGCACAATAAGAGGGGGAGCTGTCTCTAGGGGGCACAATAAGAGGGAGAGCTGTCTCTGGGGGGCACAATAAGAGGGGGAGCTGTCTCTAGGGGGCACAATAAGAGGGGGAGCTGTCTCTAGGGGGCACAATAAGAGGGGGAGCTGTCTACTGGTGGCACAATAAGAGGGGGAGCTGTCTCTAGGGGGCACAATAAGAGGGGGAGCTGTCTCTAGGGAGCACAATAAAAGGGGGGGGGCTGTCTCTAGGGGGCACAATAAGAGGGGAGCTGTCTCTAGGTTGCACAATAAGAGGGGGCTGTCTCTAGGGGGCACAATAAGAGGGGGAGCTGTCTCTAGGGGGCACAATAAGAGGGGGAGCTGTCTCTAGGGGGCACAATAAGAGGGGGAGCTGTGTCTAGGGGGCACAATAAGAGGGGGAGCTGTCTCTAGGGGGCACAATAAGAGGGGGAGCTGTCTCTAGGGGGCACAATAAGAGGGGGAGCTGTCTCTAGGGGGCACAATAAGAGGGGGGACTGTCTCTAGGGGGCACAATAAGAGGGGGAGCTGTCTCTAGGTTGCACAATAAGAGGGGGCTGTCTCTAGGGAGCACAATAAGAGGGGGAGCTGTCTCTAGGGGGCACAATAAGAGGGAGAGCTGTCTCTGGGGGGCACAATAAGAGGGGGAGCTGTCTCTAGGGGGCACAATAGGAGGGGGAGCTGTCTCTAGGGGGCACAATAAGAGGGGGAGCTGTCTACTGGTGGCACAATAAGAGGGGGAGCTGTCTCTAGGGGGCACAATAAGAGGGGGAGCTGTCTCTAGGGGGCACAATAAGAGGGGGGACTGTCTCTAGGGGGCACAATAAGAGGGGGAGCTGTCTCTAGGTTGCACAATAAGAGGGGGCTGTCTCTAGGGGGCACAATAAGAGAGGGAGCTGTCTCTAGGGGGCACAATAAGAGGGAGAGCTGTCTCTAGGGGGCACAATAAGAGGGGGAGCTGTCTCTAGGGGGCACAATAAGAGGGGGAGCTGTCTCTAGGGGGCACAATAAGAGGGGGAGCTGTCTCTAGGGGGCACAATAAGAGGGGGAGCCGTCTCTAGGGGGCACAATAAGAGGGGGGGGGCTGTCTCTAGGGGGCACAATAAGAGGGGGAGCAGTCTCTAGGGGCACAATAAGGGGGGCTGTCTCTAGGAAGCACAATAAGAGGTGGGGGGGTGTCTGTAGGGGGCACAATAAGAGGGGGAGCTGTCTCTAGGGGGCACAATAAGAGGGGGAGCTGTCTCTAGGGGGCACAATAAGAGGGGGAGCTGTCTCTAGGGGGCACAATAAGAGGGGGGACTGTCTCTAGGGGGCACAATAAGAGGGGGAGCTGTCTCTAGGTTGCACAATAAGAGGGGGCTGTCTCTAGGGAGCACAATAAGAGGGGGCTGTCTCTAGGGGGCACAATAAGAGGGAGAGCTGTCTCTGGGGGGCACAATAAGAGGGGGAGCTGTCTCTAGGGGCACAATAAGAGGGGGAGCTGTCTCTAGGGGGCACAATAAGAGGGGGAGCTGTCTACTGGTGGCACAATAAGAGGGGGAGCTGTCTCTAGGGGGCACAATAAGAGGGGGAGCTGTCTCTAGGGAGCACAATAAGAGGGGGGGGCTGTCTCTAGGGGGCACAATAAGAGGGGAGCTGTCTCTAGGTTGCACAATAAGAGGGGGCTGTCTCTAGGGGGCACAATAAGAGGGGGAGCTGTCTCTAGGGGGCACAATAAGAGGGGGAGCTGTCTCTAGGGGGCACAATAAGAGGGGGAGCTGTCTCTAGGGGGCACAATAAGAGGGGGAGCTGTCTCTAGGGGGCACAATAAGAGGGGGAGCTGTCTCTAGGGGGCACAATAAGAGGGGGGACTGTCTCTAGGGGGCACAATAAGAGGGGGGACTGTCTCTAGGGGGCACAATAAGAGGGGGAGCTGTCTCTAGGTTGCACAATAAGAGGGGGCTGTCTCTAGGGAGCACAATAAGAGGGGGAGCTGTCTCTAGGGGGCACAATAAGAGGGAGAGCTGTCTCTGGGGGGCACAATAAGAGGGGGAGCTGTCTCTAGGGGGCACAATAAGAGGGGGAGCTGTCTCTAGGGGGCACAATAAGAGGGGGAGCTGTCTACTGGTGGCACAATAAGAGGGGGAGCTGTCTCTAGGGGGCACAATAAGAGGGGGAGCTGTCTCTAGGGGGCACAATAAGAGGGGGGACTGTCTCTAGGGGGCACAATAAGAGGGGGAGCTGTCTCTAGGTTGCACAATAAGAGGGGGCTGTCTCTAGGGGGCACAATAAGAGGGGGAGCTGTCTCTAGGGGGCACAATAAGAGGGAGAGCTGTCTCTAGGGGGCACAATAAGAGGGGGAGCTGTCTCTAGGGGGCACAATAAGAGGGGGAGCTGTCTCTAGGGGGCACAATAAGAGGGGGAGCTGTCTCTAGGGGGCACAATAAGAGGGGGAGCTGTCTCTAGGGGGCACAATAAGAGGGGGAGCCGTCTCTAGGGGGCACAATAAGAGGGGGGGGCTGTCTCTAGGGGGCACAATAAGAGGGGGAGCAGTCTCTAGGGGCACAATAAGGGGGGCTGTCTCTAGGAAGCACAATAAGAGGTGGGGGGGTGTCTGTAGGGGGCACAATAAGAGGGGGAGCTGTCTCTAGGGGGCACAATAAGAGGGGGAGCTGTCTCTAGGGGGCACAATAAGAGGGGGAGCTGTCTCTAGGGGGCACAATAAGAGGGGGGACTGTCTCTAGGGGGCACAATAAGAGGGGGAGCTGTCTCTAGGTTGCACAATAAGAGGGGGCTGTCTCTAGGGAGCACAATAAGAGGGGGAGCTGTCTCTAGGGGGCACAATAAGAGGGAGAGCTGTCTCTGGGGGGCACAATAAGAGGGGGAGCTGTCTCTAGGGGGCACAATAAGAGGGGGAGCTGTCTCTAGGGGGCACAATAAGAGGGGGAGCTGTCTACTGGTGGCACAATAAGAGGGGGAGCTGTCTCTAGGGGGCACAATAAGAGGAGGAGCTGTCTCTAGGGAGCACAATAAGAGGGGGGGCTGTCTCTAGGGGGCACAATAAGAGGGGAGCTGTCTCTAGGTTGCACAATAAGAGGGGGCTGTCTCTAGGGGGCACAATAAGAGGGGGAGCTGTCTCTAGGGGGCACAATAAGAGGGGGAGCTGTCTCTAGGGGGCACAATAAGAGGGGGAGCTGTCTCTAGGGGGCACAATAAGAGGGGGAGCTGTCTCTAGGGGGCACAATAAGAGGGGGAGCTGTCTCTAGGGGGCACAATAAGAGGGGGAGCTGTCTCTAGGGGGCACAATAAGAGGGGGGACTGTCTCTAGGGGGCACAATAAGAGGGGGAGCTGTCTCTAGGTTGCACAATAAGAGGGGGCTGTCTCTAGGGAGCACAATAAGAGGGGGAGCTGTCTCTAGGGGGCACAATAAGAGGGAGAGCTGTCTCTGGGGGGCACAATAAGAGGGGGAGCTGTCTCTAGGGGGCACAATAAGAGGGGGAGCTGTCTCTAGGGGGCACAATAAGAGGGGGAGCTGTCTACTGGTGGCACAATAAGAGGGGGAGCTGTCTCTAGGGGGCACAATAAGAGGGGGAGCTGTCTCTAGGGGGCACAATAAGAGGGGGGACTGTCTCTAGGGGGCACAATAAGAGGGGGAGCTGTCTCTAGGTTGCACAATAAGAGGGGGCTGTCTCTAGGGGGCACAATAAGAGGGGGAGCTGTCTCTAGGGGGCACAATAAGAGGGAGAGCTGTCTCTAGGGGGCACAATAAGAGGGGGAGCTGTCTCTAGGGGGCACAATAAGAGGGGGAGCTGTCTCTAGGGGGCACAATAAGAGGGGGAGCTGTCTCTAGGGGGCACAATAAGAGGGGGAGCCGTCTCTAGGGGGCACAATAAGAGGGGGGGGGCTGTCTCTAGGGGGCACAATAAGAGGGGGAGCAGTCTCTAGGGGCACAATAAGAGGGGGCTGTCTCTAGGAAGCACAATAAGAGGGGGAGCTGTCTCTAGGGGGCACAATAAGAGGGGGAGTTGTCTCTAGGGGGCACAATAAGAGGGGGAGCTGTCTCTAGGGGGCACAATAAGAGGGGGGGGCTTTCTCTAGGGGGCACAATAAGAGGGGGGCTGTCTAGTGGGGGAACAATAGAATGGCAAGCTTCTTCCTGGGGGAGGGACTCAATAAGGAGGAATTAAGGAGTAAATTATACTATGTGGAGGTCAAAAAAGGGTGAAACAAAAGGCGTAGCTTAGGGCAAAAAAACTTTCTGCGGGACGCGTACCGCATCAAAATTTTATACCTCTTTCACTGCTATGAAATTTGGGAGATTTGCTCTCCTGTATTATTTTGTTTGTATATGTCCCCCCATGATCTGTAAAGTGCTGCAGTATATGTTGTCGATATAGAAATAACAATTTATTATATTATTATTATTGAAACAATGAGGGACCATCAGTAATAAGGATTGTCTGTCCATTAGAGGGACTTTGCTTGATACAAGCCCCATTATTTTCAGTATAATTACATCATCTTCATGCTGAATTAATCACATTGATAAATAGAACTAATTCCATTTAAAATATTCCCTATGGCTTTTGGTCAGACCATACTACTGGCCATTGCCCGCAGTTAAAATGGCCGCCGCTGGACTAGTCCATCTGGAAATAAGTGAAAGGCCACCGGTCCAATCAGTATCTCTCTTGGTAGAGGAAAGGGCGGGAGTGGGTGATGTCACTTCCTGCGAGTGACACCTCAGCAGCTGTAGGCAGCCGGCTCCGCGCTCCTCCCCCGGGCCGCTGTGTATGCTCTTCCGTGCTCTGTCCCGCTTCCCTCCTGTGCTCTCCCGCTCTCTGCTCGGTGCCGTCATGAAGCCCCTCGTAGTGTTCGTGCTCGGAGGTCCGGGGGCTGGGAAGGGGACCCAGTGCGAGAGGATCGTAGAGGTGAGTGTGATTGAATGGCTGCTGACCCACTGGTCATGTAATGACGAGGCCGATCCCAGTCGTACAACCATCGGCCAACTAGGGTGGAAGTACACGTCCCAGAGTGCCACCAAATCGAACCAATCAGATTATAAAGGGTTAATGCAGACCAAAAATAAGTTCCCCAACCCCACCTCTATTGCATCGATCATGGATGTACTAATCCACACCCACCGGTCACTGTGACTTGTTATCTTTTCCTGGGAAAGCTGGGTGACCATCACTATCTATGTAGACACTGTTATTGCTTGTCACCCTGCTTTCCTTATAACCCTGGATTGCAATCAAGGCAGAGGGGGGTATCAGGAGTTGTTAATGACTTGTCACCCAGCTTTCTCACCAACCTGAGTGGCAGATCTGGGAATCAAGATTTGTTAATGGGTTGTCACCCAGCTCCCCCCTCCCCCCCCCCCCCCCCAATCCTGAGTGGCAGATCTGGCTATCAGGAGTTGTTAATGGCTTGTCACCCAGCTTTCCATGGATGGGATACAATGTAAAATGTGTAGGTAGAAGAGTTATTCTTGTGCTTTTGGGTGTGTCAGGTGTGAGTCATACAGAGGCATCACCCGGGATCACCAGACTCTCGCCTCAGGGAGATCTCCTTATTACTACACTGTCATTCTGTGTTACTGGACAGTCAGGATGTTGGGGAAAGCTGGGTGTCCATCTCTGGCAGCTGCACAACAGATTCTTCCTTGTGTATACAGTACAGGGTGTTGTGTAACATTATTTCGGTGTTTAAAGGGCTTAATGAAAGATTGTAAGGGTCACCTTGTCCTCCCGACTTACACAGAGGCAGGAAAGTGGTAGCAGGAGAAAGATTGTTGTATTATGGGGTATTCCAGCCGCCCCCCACCCCTACCCCCCTGTGTAATGTCAGGGATCACACATCCAGTATTATACCCCAGAGCTGCACTCACTATTCTGCTGCTGGTGCAGTCACTGTGTACATACATGACATTACTTATCCTGTACTGATCCTGAGTTACATCCTCTATTATACCCCAGAGCTGCACTCACTATTCTGCTGCTGGTGCAGTCACTGTGTACATACATGACATTACTTATCCTGTACTGATCCTGAGTTACATCCTGTATTACACCCCAGAGCTGCACTCACTATTCTGCTGCTGGTGCAGTCACTGTGTACATACATGACATTACTTATCCTGTACTGATCCTGAGTTACATCCAGTATTATACCCCAGAGCTGCACTCACTATTCTGCTGCTGGTGCAGTCACTGTGTACATACATGACATTACTTATCCTGTACTGATCCTGAGTTACATCCTGTATTATACCCCAGAGCTGCACTCACTATTCTGCTGCTGGTGCAGTCACTGTGTACATACATGACATTACTTATCCTGTACTGATCCTGAGTTACATCCAGTATTATACCCCAGAGCTGCACTCACTATTCTGCTGCTGGTGCAGTCACTGTGTACATACATGACATTACTTATCCTGTACTGATCCTGAGTTACATCCTGTATTATACCCCAGAGCTGCACTCACTATTCTGCTGCTGGTGAAGTCACTGTGTACATACATGACATTACTTATCCTGTACTGATCCTGAGTTACATCCTGTATTATACTCCAGAGCTGCACTCACTATTCTGCTGCTGGTGCAGTCACTGTGTACATACATGACATTACTTATCCTGTACTGATCCTGAGTTACATCCTGTATTATACCCCAGAGCTGCACTCACTATTCTGCTGCTGGTACAGTCACTGTGTACATACATGACATTACTTATCCTGTACTGATCCTGAGTTACATCCTGTATTATACTCCAGAGCTGCACTCACTATTCTGCTGCTGGTGCAGTCACTGTGTACATACATGACATTACTTATCCTGTACTGATCCTGAGTTACATCCTGTATTATACCCCAGAGCTGCACTCACTATTCTGCTGCTGGTACAGTCACTGTGTACATACATGACATTACTTATCCTGTACTGATCCTGAGTTACATCCTGTATTACACCCCAGAGCTGCACTCACTATTCTGCTGGTGCAGTCACTGTGTACATACATGACATTACTTATCCTGTACTGATCCTGAGTTACATCCTGTATTATACTCCAGAGCTGCACTCACTATTCTGCTGCTGGTGCAGTCACTGTGTACATACATGACATTACTTATCCTGTACTGATCCTGAGTTACATCCTGTATTATAGCCTAAAGCTGCACTCACTATTCTGCACACCTCCCTTGGGGTATAGCAGCACCTTAGTTACATTGTTCAGATTTTGTGTGATTGTTGACTGTTTTCCATAACACCCAGCAGAGGATGATCAGGGTGACTGATCCTGCAGGAGCTGTTCCTCTGCTTCTGTCATGAGTTTGGTTACTTCTATATCATTGATGGGTTGTCTGAAAGTTTCTTAAAGGTGTTGGTGGGGTTTGTAATATTTGGGGGTGCAATCACATGTGGCTCTCATGCTGCTTCCTTATATGAATAGATCTCTGGGAATATGTGTCCGGACATTCCCAGGAGTCGTGGCACCCCTTTATTCATGGCGGGGGCCCTCTGACCTGCAGCTGTGGAGGGGGAGGATGAAGAACATGTGTTTGGGGGGCTGATGTCAGACCCTGTAATGAGAGGTTTGTGAGTGTCCTGGATATATATATATATATATATATATAATATATTGCACAGGAATCCAAAAAATTACAAGGAGAAGCCACATCTGAGGGAATCTCACCAGTCTGTATGATCCCAGCGTATGTGTGCGCTCATATTCTATACAATCCATAGGGGACGTCCTGCTGTGACCACACAGGGGACCATCAGGTCCTCTATGGAGTTCGGCTGCTCCCGTCTTATCTCCATGGGCTCAGGTGTTGTTGCTCTTGTATCGTCTTTGCTGTTTCTATCAAATTTTTACTTAAAAAGAATTTTCTTCTTTATTTTTAGAAATACGGCTACACCCATCTGTCAGCTGGAGACTTGCTCCGTGACGAGAGGAAGAGGCCCGGCTCCCAATATGGGGAACTGATCGAGTCTTACATTACAGATGGGAAGATCGTCCCAGTAGAGATCACCATTAGCCTGCTACAGAGGGTAAGTCATACTGGGAGAGATGGGAAGCTTCCAGCACCTACCACCTTACACTGTGGTGCTTCAAGATTGTACCATCTATTTGTTACCCCCTGCCCTTTGGACTGTGGGTAACAAGCTCATCAGTGAAAATCTGTCTGCCAAGACCCCCAGCGATCCAGAGTCCTAATCTCTATAAAGGGTTGAGCGGCAGGTTGTGCGTGTCCTGCTGCTCCAGGAAATTGGAAATTGCTTAGCACAGCGCTACAATATCTTCAGCATTGCTATTCACTGTCACTAGGTGTGACGGAGATACCTGAGCACTGTACTTAGCAATTTACAACACCCAAATAGTATTGAATTTTGTGGGAGGACATATGCTCGACCTGCCGCTTAACCCGTTAGTGAGATTGGGATTGCTGAGGGGCCTGTTCTTTTGGTGTGGGTCCCAGTGGCTGGACCCTCACTGATTGGTTTGAGGTTAGGGGATAACAGGCTGTACAGTATCCAGGTCTCTTCTATATCCATCCTTGGCCACTTTACCTCCATCAGCTGGAGATTCCTGACCATAAAATGACTGCAGATGGAGGGTCATGTGATCTGTCCATGAACAATCGCCCTGCAGGGTGGCAGGGCCATTGCTCATAGACAGATAGAGATCACATGATCTCCTCCCTGTCTACAATAAATAGAAACTTAAAGGGGAGGTAAAAATAACTCCCTATTGTTCCATGGAAAGTTGCATCCAGAAAGTCTAAGCGCAAACTATATAAGAAAAGTCCTCCAATGTTAATGGTATCAATTAATGGTACACGACAACCTATACCGACCAAATACTGGTCACACAGCTGAGGGTCTGTTACACTGTCACAAGCTTTAAACCTACTGATACATTGTAGCAAGGATTGGATCTGCGTAAAGTGTCAAGCACCTGATTTTATAAAGCGCTACGGAATTTGATGGCGCTATATAAAGATTATTATTATCACGTATGACTGCATGGACCGGATACATATGGAAAAATCCTCCAGCAGTGGGAAGTGTTACATCTCCATGGACCTGACAGCAAGCAGAGATTTTGCAAGTGAAACTAAAAGTTTATTTGAAATTGCAACTTTTTTTTTTGTGTGCAGTGATCACTTTCATGTGAACGTGGGAAATTTCTATGGGAAAGAGATTTTGCAGACTCATGGGTTACTGTAGGTCAGCGCCTGTTATCAGGTCTATGTACAGGTATTAGTACTCAGCGGCTGCACGGGTTATCTGCTGTAATGTTAATGAATAAGCCCTGATGATAAAAACGCAGCATTAAAATAAAGATTGGAAAATTGCCAGCCCTGGATACTCATCCCTGAACGTCGTATTCCCATATGTAATTCCATCCAACATGGCTGCCGGCATACTTGTCTTCACATATGTCCCTGCAATCAGGAGTGGGGCAATGTCTCTAATAGAAAGGTATAGTCCTGCTATAAGGGTAGAGATTGGAAGCGATTCTCATCCCCACCGTTTCTTCCAAGCTTTACATGAAGATATTGAAGACCCTAAACTTGCAGGTCCATAAGGTCTGTTGATGTTTAAGTGTCCTAAATGTAGGTGAAATGTTCCCATTATGAAACATTCTCTTTATTGTTGACTCATCCTTCCTTTAAACAAGGCAAAAATTCCAAAGGTTTCAGCAAAAATCGTCAAGGGTTAATGGTAGATGCAATGTTGCAGTCATCCTCCCTAACCTCTTTATAGGAAATCTACTATCAAAATCCATCCTGATAAACCAGGGACATTACTCATAGATCCAGGCACCGGGACTGTGGTAATCGTCTTATATTTCTTATCCATGTCCACGTTCTTCTAAAGTCAACTTTTAAAATTATGCAAATAAGCCTGAGGCCTTCTGTGCTGTAGCTCTGGGCTGTTACACTGTCTCCCCTCCCCCTGCTCCCTCAGCAATTCTCCCTCAGCTTGATGTTCTCTCACACAGTGAAAGGGGGAATTGCTCCTGCGCAGTGTAACAGCACATGAAGCTTCAAAACAAGGGTGGGGGCTGCTGGTAAAAACCCCAGAGCCCTTTTGGCTAATTGGCGTGGTTATCATGATGGATTTTGATGGTAGATTTCCTATAAAGAGGTAGAATATATCATTGGAGGCCCTTTAAGACCTTGCTTTGTATATTAGGGAGAGACGTGCCGTGTTTACTCTCCATGAGGTCAGAGGTTACGAGTTTCCAGGACGTCTATATCCTGTATTTCATGTGGCTTCTTAAAGCTGCCAAATGTCAGGGGGAAGGTGATTGGGGGAACAGGAGCCCTTTAAAGGACACCTGTCATCAGGTCTCTGCCACTTGTCCTGTCACTACTACCTGTTGGAGCAGCTCACAAGGATCCCATCCCAGCCTTTATCTAGTTATTTCATACATTATTCATTGTAAAATCACATATTATTTATCATGTAAATCAGGCTGGTCACATGGTCAGAGGCAGTGATGTCACCCCTGTTACCCCTCCCCTCTCCTCCCCCTGCTCATGTCTGTGTGTAATGTATAGTAAAGCATTGCTAGTGTGTGTGCTGCATCTGCTGACATGCTGCATTCTCCTAATATACAGGTGAGAGACACAGACATCAGCTACACATGAATCTGACATATTCTGCTGTAACATGGCTGCAGCCTGGAGCTGCTGTATCTCTCCTATACACACACAGGCTGCAGGGGGCGTGGCCACCAGCACCAGGAAGCACATCATTATACAGCCTCACATCATTATACAGGCTGTCAGTCAAGCACTGGGGGTGTGGCTGTGCCTCCCACTCATGAATAGAGTGGACAGCTTGAATATGCTAATGCTTCATTGGACATTTCACAGGTCATTTGCATACAGCTTTAGGACCTCATTGCTTAGGTTTACAGGCATGTAGAGGGACAATGAAGGGATAGAGGCAATGCTCTCTAATGACAGAATATGAAAATATATTTAGATTAGGGGGGTTATTTTGCATGACGGGTTCTCTTTAAGCATTTGACATGTGGATTCTTCTAATATAGGATGTATCTATACCTTCCAGGCAATGGAGCAGACCATGGCGTCCAACACAGAGAAGAATAAATTCCTTATAGACGGTTTCCCCAGGAATGAGGACAACCTGCAGGGCTGGGACCGGACCATGGACGGAAAGGCTGACGTGTCCTTCGTTCTCTTCTTTGATTGTGACAATGAGGTAGGTCCTCACGTCAGGGGATTGATCACCCAAACATCTCCACTGCTGCTGCAGCACCTCGTATACGATTGCATTTTATATCTGTTATCTGTCAGTGAATGTGAACCACAATCCCAGGTTTACTGTATACAGGCGGTCCCCTACTTAAGAACACCCGACTTACAGACGACCCCTAGTTACAAACGGACCTCTGGATGTTGGTAATTTATTGTACTTTATCCTTAGGCTACAATAATCAGCTATAACAGTTATCACAGGCGTCTGTAATGAAGATTTATTGATAATCCTGGTTCTTATGACAACCCAACATTTTCAAAATCCAATTGTCACAGAGACCAAAAAGAATTTTGTCTGGAGTTACAATTATAGAATATACAGTTCTGACTTGCATACAAATTCAACTTAAGAACAAACCTAAAGAACCGATCTTGTACGTAACCCGGGGACTGCCTGTATCGCCCGCCTACGCAATGGTAGATCTTTAATATGGTCTATAACCTGTTTCTTGTATTAGACCTGCATCGCCCGCTGCCTGGAGAGAGGGAAGAGCAGTGGAAGAAGTGACGACAACCGGGAAAGTCTGGAGAAGAGGTAGGTACATGGGGTCATCCCACATCCATGTGACCATGGGGATCACCAGGACCACGTCTGGGTGTGTTCTGACAATTAAAATCTGATCACTTGGGGTCCTGCTAGTAAGACCCCCAATGATCAGGAGAGCTGATCCCCCACTGATCACATGGGACCACTTCTGTCTGATTGAATGGGCCGGCGGAGCTTTCTCCATTCCAGTACTATAGGAACCGTAGTGGCCACTGACATTGCTGGAGATGCAGAACGCTGTGTTCACCAATTTCCGGCAGGGCACACGTGGCTTCAAACATTTAGTAAGAATGGGACCCCTGTTCTTGTGATCTCTGGGGTCCCAGCTGTCAGAAAGTAAAGGCATATGACAAGGATATCCCATTACTTTATGAGCTATGTGGTCTGACCTCTGGGACCCTCGCCACCATTGCCTGTGGTGCTACTGGATATCCTGGGAAAATCTTCTCAATGAATCGATTAACATCTTCAGGGACAAATCTTCTCCTTTTGTAAACATAAAATACAAAAATCAAATATGTTCATTATATTCCAGGATTCAGACGTACCTCCAGTCCACCAGGCCCATCATTGACCTGTATGAGAAAAGAGGAAAGGTCCGAAAAGTTGACGCTTCACAAACCGTAGATCAGGTTGGTTGCATCGTGGGCTTAGATTGAAGATTGTTGTGTAAAATCTTGTGTTGGTGGCTCAAATGTTATAGTTTTATCAAGTGATTCCACGGAAGTAAATACATATTGTAAAAACAAAGTCAGACAGGGCAAACAGCAATGTACAAAAACTGGCAACTCCTTTAAAGGGGTTTTCCGGCAAAACAAGTTAGGCCCTATCCACTGATCGGTGGGGGTCTCAGTGATGAGACCCCACCGATCACGAGAACATGGGGTCCGATGTACCACTCATGATACATTGTCGCTCCTGGAGATGAGCGGAGCAGCTGGTTGCGCATGCCTAGGCTGCCCCATTCATCTCTATGGAGCTGAGATTACCGAGCGCCTTACTCAGCAATTTCCATCAGCTCCATAGAGATGAACTAGGCGGCACGGACGTGCGCGTTCTGCTCTGCTGCAAGAGGTCCGACTTGGGTTCATTGGACCTCTTGTTCTACTGATCTGTGATCACTGAGACCCCCATGATCAGTCACTGCATTTTCACTTATACGCCTAGTGACAGGTTCTTATAGAGCTCTAATTACGAACTGGCAGCCTTCTTTTAGCTATAAATTGTTTCCCTTACATCCACATAAATCAGCCCCTCCCTTCTTCTCAGCATGTCATGTGACTCAAGGTGACATAATCACAGGTCCTTTAGCCTCCTAGCATTAGCAAATCGTACACTGTGCTTGTATCTGATCTCATGCGACCAGATACAAGCACAGTGTACGATTTGCTAATGCTAGGCCTCCATAAACTACTTCTACTTTGCCTCCTCGATGGAATTCTTTTTGTGTGGGTTAATTTGCATGATCGTCTCTTACATGCTGCTACCAACCTTGGCTGGACATTTAAAATAGTATTCATCCCGGATGACACAAATGTTTAAAAAAAAATTAAAGGAAAACCTGTGCTCGAGTTGACATCCATCACACAAAAAGAAGAAATTAAAAGCTGTCAAAAGTTTTTCATTAAAAATTATCTATAAATCTATCGCTGGATTCATATTGACCCAGAGGAAAAAAATGTTTTTGTTATTTGGGTTTCACAATAAATGTAGCAAATTTTTTATTAATAGATTTAACATACTTTTTTATTAAATGTACTGAAAGGGTTAATAAAGTTTAATCGGTAAAACACAATGTTGGCCTGTTAAAACTTTAATTTCTTCTGCAAAAAACTAGACCACGGTGATATAATATATATGATAAATTTTTTATTTTTTTTTTTTTTGTCCATAAATTCACAATTTGCCTTCATGGAAACTTGTCAGTTAAATTAACCCTCCCTAATTAAACTTCTCTTTTAAAACTCCTTTTATGCAGCAGTACAACTATCCTTATATTGTTCCTCCTCATACATGTAAGGTTCCACAGTCTGATCATAAAATCGACACTCCATCTATGGGCAGGACGGTGGCTGAGTGGGTAGCGCTTCTGCCTTGCAGCGCTGGGGTCCTGGGTTCAATTCCCACCCAGGTCAACATCTGCAAAGAGTTTGAATGTTCTCTCCGTGTTTGCACGTGGGTTTCCTCCCACGCTCCAAAACATACTGGAAGGCTGGTTTAGATGGTGAGACAGGGACCAATTTGGTAAACTTTGTGCAGCGCTGTGGAATCTGTGTGCGCTATATAAATAATTATTATTATTGTGCATATTCATGTTCTCCCTGCTCAGTCGCTCCACCAGCTTTCTAAATGTCAAGGGGCGGGTGTTCTCTTCAGCCGAGTCACTGTGTGACTGCTCGGCTACCTCATTTCTCCCTCCCTCTGGAATTCTCTTCAGTGAGCCACATGCAGCCTACGCCTCTGTCATTCCTGAGGGAGGGGGGAAGGAGGTTGCTGAGCTGAGTCACACTTGGTACGACAGGAAAAACGCCCCTTGTCAACCAGGAAGTGGAAGGACACAGCATAGGGAGGAACAATATAGGGATGTGTAGGAGCAGTTAGTGTGGGAAGGATCATAACTTGAGGGGGTGCAGAGGTTGTGATCGCACCAGGGCCCAAGAGGTTTAGGGGGCCCTTATGGTGTCACTTTCCCATATGAGAAGACTAGTGCTATAAACCATACATTATAGTCGGGGGCCTGACACAGACTTTGCACTGGGACCCATCAGCTTCAAGTTACACCACTGAGTGTGGGTTAGTTTAACTGACTGGTTCACTTTAAATGATATTGGAAAATGTATTCTGTAAACTAGACAATCCCTTTAAAATGTTCTCCTTTCTCTTTTTTTTCCAGGTCTTCAGCAAAGTAGAAGAAATCTTTGAGCGTGAAGGATAGCCAGGTTTTTGCGGGGATCATCCACATCACAGACTTTTCTTCTTTGCCTCGTTAAAACTTTTATTTTTTTTCTATAGTTTTTTTTTTTGTATGTACGCTCTGTAATACTTGGTTTTATTGTATCGCATCATCTCCTCCTTTCTGTCTCGTCCTTCGGGTTCTCACTACATGCCAGGTGGTGCTGTCCCGACACGTAGAGCACAACCGCAGGGGCGGAGGGGGGTAAATCGGCCACAAATCGATGACTCCTTTTATATTTATTTAGGAAATGGCCAAATTTATGATCCATGGGTTGGTGTTCTCCTTCCTTTCAGAGGGTAAAGTGAGATTGTGGTGAGCTAGAATAGCGCTGACGTGCTGGGCACCTGCCAGGGGGTGGCGCTAGACTCCAGTGGATTCATTGTCATTCTCCATTATCTGTAAATAAAAGACAGTCACCGTAAAAATTCTCTGCTTTCCCTTATAATGGTGTTGTCCCACATGTCCACATTTTATATTAGGGGTTTTATCCTCACACTGCTGTGCTCTTAGCTTTCAGCATTGACCTGTTCTGTCGCCCCTGAGTAAAAGCTGTAGCTGGTTTTTGGTTGAACACTACAGCATTCGCTTTAGACATGCAGAAGAGTGAGGACACACCCACAATGCACTTTGGAAAGTTCCAATCCTGGAATATAAATCTGTATTTCCACAGTCCTGCTGCTACTAACAATACATTCTCACAAAGGTGGGACAACAACTAACACAAGGTCAACACTGTTGACACATTTTTCCATAAAGGGCCTTTCCAGGAACCTGAGTGGGGTAAATAAAGAACACTTTCTGGTTCCGGTGTCGCTCTGGTATTTCTAGGCCTGCGCCAGGTCAGAAGTTCCAGAGGGTCCTGGGACCTGCTTTAGCCAATAAGTGGACATCCTAGAGCCTAGACAATAGTACATTGCTTTGGTTTACCTAGGGCCTTCACTTTTTTTTTGGTTATCCCCAAACCTGAGGAGGCCACTCCTTGGCTGAAGAGGGTTATGTGACCCCTTGAAACTTCCGGAAAGATACGGGCCTTGAATACCAGTAATACTGGATCTACACAAAAACTGGGAGCCACAGCAGGGCAAATATGTCCTCCTTTTTTTCCTGCCCCCTAGTGGTGGAGATGGTAGAAAATCTGTCTAATCCAAGTATCCGCATATTGTTGCTGGTAGAGATCTAGAAGAACGGAGTTATTAATTTAGCACAACTCATCAATTTGCAAAGAAGTATCTGATATTTTCCATATTGCTGCAGAATTTTCATGGAATGAGCAAAAATGGTCATACGACAAACTCGAATCAGCGTTGCTCCCCAATATCCAAGGGTTTGGCGAACCTAAATCCAAGGCGATTTTCTTTGTGCACAGCTGTAACTGCAGTGACCTATACGTTTCTTCTTGCTCCCTGTCATAATAGCAGAGTAATAATATGCGAATATTAAAGTTTGGTCTTTGGGGTTTCTGGGTGTAGATTCTCTTCCATATGTATAGAGAGGTCAGGATACTCAAAGAAGGAATGACCCCTCTTCTGCGGTTACACTGTAGCCGGGATGTTTCCTGTCTGATTGTTATCAAATGTTACATCCAGATATAATGTGAGATTTATCAGAAGTGTCTGGGGTTTGTTGATGCTTTGCTTTACTTATAACTCAAGATATCCTGACACCCCCGTGCCCCTCGGACGCTGCCACCAGGTGCGCCCCCGTGCCTCTCGATCGCTGCCGCCTGGTGCGCCCCCGTGCCTCTCGATCGCTGCCGCCTGGTGCGCCCCCGTGCCTCTCGATCGCTGCCGCCTGGTGCGCCCCCGTGCCTCTCGATCGCTGCCGCCTGGTGCGCCCCCGTGCCTCTCGATCGCTGCCGCCTGGTGCGCCCCCGTGCCTCTCGATCGCTGCCGCCTGGTGCGCCCCCGTGCCTCTCGATCGCTGCCGCCTGGTGCGCCCCCGTGCCTCTCGATCGCTGCCGCCTGGTGCGCCCCCTTGGCCCTCGGTCGCTGCCGCCTGGTGCGCCCCCGTTGCCCTCGGTCGCTGCCGCCTGGTGCGCCTCCGTGGCCCTCGGTCGCTGCCGCCTGGTGCGCCCCCGTGGCCCTCGGTCTCCGCCGCCTGGTGCGCCCCCGTGGGCCTCGGTCGCCGCCGCCTGGTGCGCCCCCGTGGCCCTCGGTCGCCGCCGCCTGGTGCGCCCCCGTGGCCCTCGGTCGCCGCCGCCTGGTGCGCCCCCGTGCCCCTCGGTCGCCGCCGCCTGGTGCGCCCCCCGTGCCCCTCGGTCGCCGCCGCCTGGTGCGCCCCCCGTGCCCCTCGGTCGCCGCCGCCTGGTGCGCCCCCCGTGCCCCTCGGTCGCCGCCGCCTGGTGCGCCCCCCGTGCCCCTCGGTCGCCGCCGCCTGGTGCGCCCCCCGTGCCCCTCGGTCGCCGCCGCCTGGTGCGCCCCCCGTGCCCCTCGGTCGCCGCCGTCCGGCACACCCCTTCTAAATGAGATTCCTGTCACTGCACCCCCTGCACTGATTGTCTTTTGTTCGGGAAAAACGTATAATCTCGGTTTCGATGCCCCTTTAATAAGGACGACCTACCTCTCCCGCTGCTGGCATGGGTGATGATGAATTGCCCTGCAGGCACGGGGTTTCTCTGTGGTACAATGTTGGCTTCGCTGAGGTGTCCAGACTTCGTTTGTCATTAGATCTTGTGCTTTTCTGTTTTACATAGGGTTAAAGGGAAAATAAAAATCCATAGTTAGTGGAAGCGTTTGTATAGTTTGTCCATTTTGGATCACATTGACTCATGGTGAGAGTTGTAGTACCGCTGGGGAGGCTCAGGATGGGTGACCGCTGGGTTTACCTAAGATGGGTATAGAAATTAGATGGCAAGGTTGAAGGAAATCTACCACCAGGATGAAGGGTTGTAAACCAAGCACACTGACATGGTGTGTGTCATTTTCTTCTCTTTTTTTTTAGCTTCTTAGGTCATTGTTAATTACAAAAAAAAAGATTAACAATTATGCAAATGAACCAGGGGGGCTCAGGCTCCATAGATGTCAATGCAGTCTTGAGCCCCTTAGGCTAATTTTTAAAGCCTTTATTTCTTAAAAACAAGGGTAAGAAATTACAAGAAGTCCAGAGGGGGACGCACACCAGTATGTCAGTGTGCTTGGTTTACAATCCTTCATCCTGGTGGTAGATGTCCTTTAACCTCCCCTACACCCCCATGCACATGCATGCCTGGCAGCTGCTCTCACACCCCTTGGCTTAGAATATGGATAGGGAACAACCCAAAGTCTTCACCTGCACTGCTGTCACATGGCCTCATACACACTGGGCTCATCTTACTGTAGAGGGGGTCCTTAGGCATAGGATGAGGCCTAAATCCTAGTTGAGGAAGGTCTGTACACGGGGACCCTCGCTGATTACTAGAATGGGGTCTTTATACTTCTACCCCTGGGGGGTTCCTTATGATCAGGCTCTGTACACAGATTTTGACTTAAAGGGCTAATGTCAGGTTCTTAATGTCTGATCACAAGTGGTCCCATTGCTTAGACCCTCCACTATCTTCAAAATGAGTCATTGCTAGTCTCCTGATCCGTGTTTCGGGGAGCCTCATAGAAGTCAATGGAGCGGTATTGACTTCTATGGGACTTCCAGATCTCCAGTATGTAGACGTCAGGGACTTGTAGAATAGAATAATCCCTAAACATCCCATTCTTAACCTTTGTATGGTTGAGACGTGTCATTCTTGGTGTCTCCTGTAGGGGCGCTGCAGAAACGCATCATACTCCATATTATTGGAATTCTGTAGGTTAGAGAAAAAAAAAAATATATATAAAAATTCCTGTATTTTGTGCCGACCTCAGGAGCAATGTCAATGATTTTTTGAATGTACAAAAAAAAATTTGTTTCTGTGTAGTAAAATGTTTTTGGATAAGAATGGGAACTATCAAGCAATCCGCAACGTTTATATGTCTGGACTTGTGTGTTGGTGATATGAGTAGAATGAACTATGTTTTATCAATAAATGGAATTGGTAAATGTTTCTTTATTTAATGATATTTATAGATCTCTATATACGCCTGGTTTGTCATGTGACTGACGTTAAAGAAAATCGGCCTTCAAAATCATTCATGATAAACCAGGGATATTACTCATAGATCCAGGCACCGGGACTGTGGTAATCCTCTTATATCTGTTATCCATGACCTCCTTCCTCCTTAAATCAATGTTGAAAATTATGTTAATGAGCCAGGCCTATTGGTGCATTACCAGAGCCCCTCAGTGCTGCAAATTTACAGGCTGTTACAATGAGCAGCAGCACTTTACCCCGTACTGAGTGCTGAAACTTCCTCTACTGCAGTTAGATAAAATCAGGGAGGGGGAGTGTAGCACAGTGTAACAGCCTTTGAAGCTTCAGCACAGAGGGGCTCTGGTAATGCCCCCAGAACCCTTCTAAAATCAACAAAAATTATGCTGATGAGCCAGAAGGGTTCTGGGGGCATTACCAGAACCCCTTTGTGCTGAAGCTTCAAAGGATGTTACACTGTGCTACACTCCCCCTCCCTAACAGCCTTTGAAGCTTCAGCACAGAGGGGCTATGGTAATGCCCCCAGATCCCTTCTGGCTCATGAGCATAATTTTTGTTGATTTTAGAAGGGTTCTGGGGACATTGCCAGAGCCCCTCTCTGCTGTAGCTTCAAAGGCTGTTACACTGTGCTACACTTCCCCTCCCCCTGCCTGATTTAATCTCACTGCCTTAGAGGAAGTTTCAGCACACAGTATGAGGGTAAAGTGCTTCTGCTCATTGTAACAGCTTGTGAATTTGCAGCACTGAGGGGCTCTGGTAACACACCATTAATTCTTCTAGCTCATTAGCATAATTTTCAAAGTTGACTTTGAAGGAGGCCATGGATAACAAATATAAGAAGATTACCGCAGTCCCGTTGCCTGGATCTATGAGTAATGTCCCTGGATTATCAGGATGGATTTTGATGATAGATTTCCTTTTTTTAGGGGTAACAATACAATGACTATGAAACCAGCAGAACCCTTTCACCTCTGGAGGATTTTCCTTTTGGTTTTGAGCTGCGGGTTTCATGTTAAGCTCCTAAAATCCATAATGGGGGCTTTGTCCTGTGGGTGCACACTCAGCGACGGGATTTCATCCAAAGCAAACTGAGAATACGCAGGACTGTAGTTATTGGGCAGCGTTCTCCACGTGTAACCGGATTCTAGGGTTTTATTGTGATGGAATTTTTTACATTTTTTTTTCAGGGACTTTAGTCCGCTTTTTGTATTCCATTTCTAATAAATACTCCTAGTTCTTTGTTTTTCCCCATTCGCTAGGATTTTACCATCTCCTAATTGTCTTTAGCAGAAGTGCCAGACCCCACAGCTATTCCGGGGTTTGTGAAATTTTTTTTTTTTTTTTTTTTTTTGGAGGAAGGCTGAGCGCAGAATCAGAACTTGTAAAGGTGTCAGATTTTACATGTGCTGCCCAAAATGGTCCAGCAGGTGGCGCTGTGGCCCCACTGAGTCGCCCCCTGTGCGCAGAACAATAGGTAGTAAGTCTGTTCACACAGCAAAGGTTTTATGCATTTTTGTATACATAATTTTAGTTATTTTAGTTGATTTTTAGTTATTTTAGCTAAAATAGTTGACTAGTACACCCTCCAAAATGAAAAATAAAAAAAATTAGTCTATAGACAAAAAAACAACAACCTGTGGTCCCCATCACATCCACGTGTAATTCCTGCTGCACTTACGACACTCTGTCCTGGACTATTTACTGGCCTCAGTGGTCCTAGGAGTTCACAGAAAGTGCATGTTCCGACGATAATGCACTAAGGTCGTGCGCCTGATATCCTGCATGTGTCGCTTCCCCGCTCAGGTCCACAGGAGTTCACCTTCTTCTTCCCGGTGCATGTAAGTGCTTGATCTTGCGACACAAATTGAATCTTAAATCCTGCGCTCAGTCCGAATCAGTCGGATCATCCGACGGCCACGATCCCCCCCCCACTTCTGTCGCGTGGAAGCTGGCGCAGCTGCGCCACAATCCGATCGTGTGAGACACAATCTCAACGCAGACACCTGTTAAATACCTGTAACAGCCCGGAAAAGGTGCACGGACAAAAGTACGATCCACGGCCCTTAGTAAATGAGCCCCAATGGGTTTCGGCTACACATCGCAGCTTTCATCATGTTATAAGCAGATAAAACATTGAATTATTAGTTATACTAAATCCTCTTCCTGGAGACTTTATAGATATCAATGTTCTGCTGAGCTCCTTTTGCTACAAAACACTCGATTACATGTTTTCAGGATATTTAAAAGGGGCAAATTATCAAAAAAGTGCATTCCTATAAAGCTACAGTCTGCGTGTGTCTGACAACAGCTCCACACCTGACCATAGGTAGTGTGAGGTATTGCAAGGTAGCTGTACCACTGAACAGATATCTGAAACACGTGGAAGGAAGTCCCTGCTGGTGAGGATTATATGGGAGGGTGGATGGAGACACAAGGGGACTTACTGATAGATCCAGGCACCGTGACTGTGGTAATCTTCTTATATTTGTTACCCATGGCCTCCTTCCTTCTAAAATCAACTTTGAAAATGATTCTAATGAGCCTGAAGGACTCCGAGGGGCATTACCAAAACCCCTTCGGGTGCAGATTCAAATCCCTGACGTCCAGTATCAGTCTTTTTCACTTGAGAAAGAGGTTCTTAAGAACCCCGAAAAACGTTGTTCCTTTGAGACAGTTTTATAATAATAAAAACCATAAGTTTACTCCACACTAAAGTGATTCTATCTTAATACTAGTGTGTGCCCACCATTTGCGTTTATGATTGCTTCACAGGCTGTTACACTGTCACCCCTCCCTCCTGTTCTCTTTAGCATTACTCTTCGCTCTACCTGCAGAAGAGGAAGTTTTACCACACATTGGGGCAGATTTACTTACCCGGTCCATTCGCGATCCAGTGGCGCGTTCTCTGCGGAGGATTCGGGTTCTGCCGGGATTCACTATGGCAGTTCCTCCGACGTCCACCAGGTGTCTCTGCTGCGCTGAAGTTCATCGGAATGCACTGAACTTCACCGTCCTATCGTGGGTGCAGGTAAGCGCGTGTCAAGCGACACTTTTTTTTTTTTAATGTGCCGTTTTTTCCGAATCCATCGGGTTTTCGTACGGCCACACACCCCCGATTTCCATCGCGTGCATGCCGGTGCTGATGCTCCCCAATCCGATCGCGTGCGCCAAAATCCCGGGGCAATTCAGGGGAAAACGGTGCAAATCGGAAATTTTCAGATAACCCGTCGGAAAAACGTGATTCGGGCCCTTGGTAAATGAACCCCATTGTGATGGATGAAGTGCTGCTGCACAGAGCAAGCTACTGCACCAAGGGGCTCTAGTTACACCCCCCCAGAGCCCTTCTACCTCATTAGCATAATCATAAAAGTTGATATTAGAAGGAAGGAGGCCATGGATAACAAATATAAGAAGATTCCCACAGTCACGGTGCCTGGATCTATGAGTAAGTGTCCTGATTTATCATGATGGATTTTGATGGTAGATTTCCTTTTCAGGGGTAATTTAGATTTCCTTTAAGTAACGAGAGGTTAAACCTGTGCATTGTGAGGAGGAGCAGGCCCAGCCTAATGGAAGGAGCCATTAATGGAAGCCGCTCACCTATTGTCCCCCAGCCTGTGATGAAGCCTAAATCCTTTTGTTAAATAGTTTAGGACTTGGGTAAACTTTGCTGCTTTTTACTAAGTCTCCAGATGCAGCTGACAAAAGAAAGTGACTTCTTGAGTCTCCGCGCGTTCTTGCCTCCTGTCAGTCAGCTGTCCTGGACGCCGGCCAACAGAGCTGTCAATCTTCCACAAGCATTTAGACGCAGGGTCCGATATGTTCTCAATATGGGCCATCCTAAGGAATATGCTTTTTTTTCATATTGCTTTAATTTCTTAAAGGGGATGGGAGGAGGGCGATAGCTGGGCTAAGGTGCTTATCTTGTAAGAATAAAATCCAACCTCGGTAGTTTGGAGATATTGAGGGAGTGTACGACCATCGTAGGAGATTTTCAGGAGAAATCTGATTACTACGACCACTTTCAGAGGGATCACGTCACATGACATTGTGGTCCAGACTACACAGCCAGACTACAAGGCCAGACTACTGTTATAGGGGGAGGTCCAGACTACACAGCCAGACTCCTGTTATAGGGGGGCTCCAGACTGCACAACCAGACTACTGTTATAGGGGGAGGTCCAGACTACACAGCCAGACTCCTGTTATAGGGGGGCTCCAGACTGCACAACCAGACTACTGTTATAGGGGGAGGTCCACACTACACAGACAGTCTAATGTTATAGGGGGAGGTCCAGACTACACAGCCAGACTCCTGTTATAGGGGGGCTCCAGACTGCACAACCAGACTACTGTTATAGGGGGAGGTCCAGACTACACAGCCAGACTCCTGTTATAGGGGGGCTCCAGACTGCACAACCAGACTACTGTTATAGGGGGAGGTCCACACTACACAGACAGTCTAATGTTATAGGGGGAGGTTCAGACTGAACAGCCAACTACTGTTATAGAGGGAGGTCCAGATTACACAGCCAGACTTCTATTATAGGGGGAGGTCCAGACTACAAAGCCAGACTACTGTAATAGGAAGAGGTCCAGACTTTACAGCCAGACTACTGTTATAAGGGGAGGTCCAGACTACACAACCCGACTACACAGCCAGACTGTTGTTATAGGAGGCCCTGCAGATTATTCTGTCAGCCTTCTGTTATAAAGGTGCTAGAGAATACATAACTATACCGGTGTTATAGAGGGTGCTCCACGCAGACAGACTACTGTTATAGAGGGAGGTCCAGACTACACAGCCAGACTATTGTTATAGGGGGAGGTCCAGACTACACAGCCAGACTACACAACCAGACTACTGTTATAGGGGGAGGTCCAGACTACACAGACAGACTACTGTTATAGTGGGAGGTCCAGACTACACAACCAGACTACTGTTATAGAGGGAGGTCCAGACTGCACAGCCAGACTACTGTTATAGGGGGAGGTCCAGACTACACAGCCAGACTACTGTTATCGGGGGATGTCCAGACTACAAAGCCAGACTACTGTAATAGGAAGAGGTCCAGACTTTACAGCCAGACTACTGTTATAAGGGGAGGTCCAGACTACACAACCCGACTACACAGCCAGACTGTTGTTATAGGAGGCCCTGCAGATTATTCTGTCAGCCTTCTGTTATAAAGGTGCTAGAGAATACATAACTATACCGGTGTTATAGAGGGTGCTCCACGCAGACAGACTACTGTTATAGAGGGAGGTCCAGACTACACAGCCAGACTATTGTTATAGGGGGAGGTCCAGACTACACAGCCAGACTATTGTTATAGGGGGAGGCCCAGACTACACAGCCAGACTACACAACCAGACTACTGTTATAGAGGGAGGTCCAGACTACACAGCCAGACTATTGTTATAGGGGGAGGCCCAGACTACACAGCCAGACTACACAACCAGACTACTGTTATAGAGGGAGGTCCAGACTACACAGCCAGACTATTGTTATAGGGGGAGGCCCAGACTACACAGCCAGACTACACAACCAGACTACTGTTATAGGGGGAGGTCCAGAGTACACAGACAGACTACTGTTATAGTGGGAGGTCCAGACTACACAACCAGACTACTGTTATAGGGGGAGGTCCAGACTACACAGCCAGACTACTGTTATCGGGGGATGTCGAGACTACAAAGCCAGACTACTGTAATAGGAAGAGGTCCAGACTTTATAGCCAGACTACTGTTATAGGGGGAGGTCCATAATACACAGCTGGACTACTGTTATAGGGGGAGGTCCAGACTACAAGGCCAGACTACTCCTATAGGGGGAGGTCCAGACTTTATAGCCAGACTACTGTTATAGAGGGAGGTCCAGACTACACAGACTACTGTTATAGGGGGAGGTCCAGACTACACAGCCAGACTACTGTTATAGGGGGAGGTCCAGACTACACAGCCAGACTACTGTTGTAGGGGCGGTCCAGACTACACAGCCATACTACTATTCTAGTGGGAATACACTTCCAGACTATTGTTATAGGAGCCACTATAGACTTCTCTTCTAGGGGGAACTCCAGATTACACTGCTGCACTACTGCTACAAGGAACACTTCAGTCAGCAAGACTATTGTTATAGGGGCCACTATAGACTACTCTTCTAGACTACTCCAGTTTACACTGCTGCACTACTGCTACAAGGAACACTTCAGTCAGCAAGACTATTGTTATAGCAGGCACTCCACATTACACAGCCAGACTTCATAACCAGATTTTTTTTGTATAGGGGGCACTCCAGACTACACCGCAAGGCTACAGTTATATAGGGCGCTACAGACTCCACATCAAGACTATTTTAATATTTGCTGCTCCAGACTTAAGGCTACACCAACATTCTGTTATTATAGAGGGCGCTCCAGGGCTACACTACCATTTTGTTGTTTTAAGGGGGTGCCCTAGACTCCACATCAAGGGCGCCCTTATAGGAGGCTCTCCAGACAACACAGCGCGTTACATTGCGGGTGCTATAGGGGGCGCTCCAGACTACACATCCAGACTACGCTACACATTATATGCACCTGTTGTGCATATAATCCTCTGTTGTTCCCGCTGCTCTCTGACCTTTAAGGACATATTATGAGCGTGTTACCTTAGAGGCGGGATGGATTTTTTTTGGAACCCAAAATACGCTCTCTCTCCAACCTGAGCGTAATCTGTCATCACGTCCCTCAATATTGTATCGGTCTGATTCTGCAGTTTGCGTTCGCTGTCTCAGGGCGATATTACAAGAGATCTCAGTGTGAGGTCATTTGCACGTCGTAGAAGAGCTTTCCTTGGGTCGGCTTCACAGCCTCGGCCAAATGTTACTGAATCAATGAGGCTCTTGTTAGCCGCCAATTACTCCCGAGCTGCCTCTGAGGCCGTGTCAGCGAAGTGCGTAAAACAGAGAAATTATTCAACAGCGTCTGGTTTCTAGAGACCTGCGATGGTATTTAGGATTAACAGAGCGCTGCATCTGAGTCTCTATAGATTGGAGGTTCTTTGTACATTGTACGACCTCGACAGCGCTCCCTCCACCTGGATTTATCAGATATTTTATGTCCTGTCCTTGAGGAAGATGTAGGGTTTAGTCTCCACTTACTTGTATCAAATTACGACGCGTTTCGCTATTTTTCACTTGTTTTATGATATTGACCTAAAAGTAGATAAGATAAAATTGCAAAAATCAAAAAGTTGTAATTCCTGGTTTGACCACCAGGTCATTGTTTGCCTCTTTCCGCCTGCCCCCTAAGTTCTAGGGTTTGTACTTATCCTACTTCACTATTTAGGAGATAACAATCTGATCAGTGGGATCTGCCCAGGTGCGTAAGCCAAGAGGCAAGTTGAGCCTCTTGCCTCAGGCAGCACCATCTTTAGCAAGATGAAGGACAGCATCAGGGGAGCAGTCAGCTGCTACAATAATGTTTCTTCACATGACCTATCAGCATTGGTTTAATAATAATAATAATTCTTTATTTATATAGCGCCCACAGATTTGCAGAACTTGCCAAAATCAGTCCCTGTCCCCAATGGGGCTCACAATCTAATCAACCTACCAGTATGTTTTGGAGTGTGGGAGGAAACCTGAGGACCCGGAGGAAATCCACGCAAACACAGAGAGAACATACAAACTCTTTGCAGATGTTGACCCTGGGACTTGAACCCAGGTCCCCAACGCTGCAAGGCTGTAGTGCCAACCACTGAGCCACCGTGCTGTTTGAAAAACTGCATGAAGGACAGGACCCACATACTAAAAACATAACCTGATATATTACCAGTGGTGGAGGGGGCACCATTTTATAGCTCGTCTATGTAGCTCGTTCTAACTAGTGAATGGAAAAGCTGGTGGAGCGTGTGTCCTGCTGCTCCATTCAATGCTGTAAGATTGTAGGTTACTTCAAATTGTTGTTTCTCCCATGATAAATAATGGGGATATCTTCTGGATTTAAGTCGAGACAAACTCAAACACATTAAATGATCAACTGGTACCACCAAGTATTTACAAGCAGCTTATAAAACCAATCTACATTTTAGATTTGAGTCTTATTCTTTCCTTGGTGTAAACCAAATAACCAGAGGGATAAGAGTAACAGTTCTATGCCCATGTTAACACATTATTAGTATTAGTACTGTGCCCTGCCCAAATATACAGTAGGAGTAGCTGTCCCCATATATTGAGAATAGGAGTATTCATACCGTGCAGTGCATTTATATAGAATAGGAGTATTAGTACCTTGCAGTGCCCTTTTATACGGAATAGGAATATTAGTACTGTGCCATGCTGTCAGGATTCAGGGGTAGTGGACGATGATGTAAGCCGACACCTGGGAGCGGAGTCTAATGGGGAACCCGGTTTTCACCAGATGCCGCCACGGGTTGGACTTGTTGCGCTGTGATACCACCAGGTCACTCCTCAGGCATGACTTTGTCCGCGATGGTGGCCAAGGTGAGTCGTCTGGCAGAACCATGGTCAGGGACAGGCAGGAGATCGAGACAGGCAGCACAGGATCGAAATCAGAAGCGAGGCAAAAGGTTAGGGCTGGTAGCAGAGTAGAGTAGTCGGGAGCGGAACCTGGGTCACAACGGGAAATCAGGATAGCCGCACTAGGCAGAGGACACAGCTTTTTCAATGGCATGAGAGCACAAAGATCCGGCGGGGATTGGGAAGAGGGTGGCTATTTAATGGATACCAGATGGCCAGCGCCAGTTAGCGGTGCGCTGGCCCTTTAAATCTCCGGAAGCTGAAACAGCTAGCCACGGGGGTCCTGGGGACCGGAGAGGGGCACGGGTGCACCTGCAACCTGGGACAGGAGCACCTGTGACACATATACAGCATAAGAGGAGTTGTACTATGCTGTTCCCATATATTAATATCGTGAAGTGCCCATTTATGTAAAATAGGAGCATTAATACTGTGCAGTGCCCTTTTATACGGAATAGGGGTATTAGTACTGTGCAGGGCCCATTTATACAGAATAGGAGTATTAGTACCTTGCAGTGCCCTTTTATACAGAATAGGAGTATTAGTACCACGCAGGGCCCATTTATACAGAATAGGAGTATTAGTACCGTGCAGGGCCCATTTATACAGAATAGGAGTATTAGTACCTTGCAGTGCCCTTTTATACAGAATAGGAGTATTAGTACCATGCAGGGCCCATTTATACAGAATAGGAGTATTAGTACCGTGCAGGGCCCATTTATACAGAATAGGAGTATTAGTACCTTGCAGTGCCCTTTTATACAGAATAGGAGTATTAGTACCACGCAGGGCCCATATATACAGAATAGGAGTATTAGTACCGTGCAGGGCCCATTTATACAGAATAGGAGTATTAGTACCACGCAGGGCCCATTTATACAGAATAGGAGTATTAGTACCTTGCAGTACCCTTTTATACAGAATAGGAGTATTAGTACCACGCAGGGCCCATTTATACAGAATTGGAGTATTAGTACCGTGCAGTGCCCATATATACAGCACAAGAGTAGTTGTACTTGGCTGTTCCTATATATTAAGAATAGGAGCATCAGTACTGTGCTTTGCCCATACATAAGGAATAGGAGTAGCAATACTGTACTGTGCCCACATATGCAGAATAAGAGAATTAGTACTGTGCTGTGCCAATATATACAGTATTGGAGCAGTATTAGTCCCCTTGCACATGGCTGTAAACCCTGGCCACATATGAACACCATAGGAGTCCATTGTGCGCGGCACGGTATGGTATGGTGAGCGCACACGTGTCAAAATACCACACCATCACTGGAGAAAAGATAGAGCGTGCCCAATCTATAGCCCAATCTCTAGCCCTATCTTTAGCAGCGCTCAGCCCTCCACCTCTCCAGCCAAACGTATTTTACGCCCAGGTCCCAGCCCGGTGATAACATCTGTTCATGTGAAAGGAGCCCTACTATGCTGAATTGGAGTAGTAGTAGTTCTGGGCTGTTCTCATTTATACAGGATGGGAGAAGTAGTACCTAGCTGTTCCCATACATACAGAATAATTCACCTAAATAATCCAGGGGGGTGAGGAGGGTTACAGGTGAGTCTGTGCTGAGCGGTTAGACAGGTATGAGAAAGCTCTCAGACAATGAGGAGATGGAGCGGCAGCTGTCAAACCTCAGGATTCCTTCCAGAAGCTGGGAGAGGGTCATGTTGTTTTAAGTCAGACAAAAACTCGGAGTCATCAGAGTAAGAGACTTTCATTTAAAATTGCTTAAAATAGAGAAATACTTTGTGGGGCTAATCTAACAGGTAAACACTCCGGACGATAACAGATCGGGAGGATAAGAAAGGAATGCTGGGTGCTGCCCCACTGCACTAGTGTCCTGTACTGGGACTGACACACAGGTGACATCTACAGATAGATGGAGAGATAGTGAGAGACGACAGAGAGAGAAATGATAGATAGATAGATAGATAGATAGATAGATAGATAGATAGATAAATAGATATGAGATAGATAGATAGATAGATAGATAGATGATTGATAGATAGATGAGATAGATAGATAGATAGATAGATAGATATGAGATAGATAGATAGATTGATAGATAGATAGATAAATAGATATGAGATAGATAGATAGATAGATAGATAGATAGATAGATATGAGATAGATAGATAGATAAATAGATATGAGATAGATAGATAGATAGATAGATAGATAGATAGATAGATAGATTGATAGATAGATAGATAGATAGATAGATAGATAGATAGATAGATAAATAGATATGAGATAGATAGATAGATAGATAGATAGATGTGAGAGATAGATAGATAGATAGATAGATAGATAGATAGATAGATAGATAGATAGATAGATAGATGATAGATAGAGATTAATGGAGCAGCATGGTCATGCACGGCCGTCTGCTCCATTAATCCGCCGGACCCCTTCCAGAATAGAGAGTCTATAAATTCTCTCTCTGTCTGGACTTCTGGGTCTTGTTTAGTCTTTAGTCTTTGCTGCCGTACTGCTAATGCAGCAGAGCCGAACTGGCTCCATAAGAGATTTCTCTTATGGAATCTCCCATGGAAGCAGACCACTAGTCCGCGCTGATGTTCCTGCAATCCATTGCCACCCATTATGGCCAAGGCCAATCTACAGCACTGCTAGCCTCCAAAAGAAGAAGTTATAACCAGTCTGCTGTTCTGCTGCTGTTACAATCCTGCCAATAAAAGTACTGTGAGTTGTTAAGAATCTCGTCTCTCTTCTTTGTGTGTCCCCGGCCTGCCACTACCATCATGGGCCTCCCAACTTAGCCAGCCGCTCCAGCTTCAAGTTCCTGCCACCCACGCATGCTGACCGATGCCGAAGATGCAAGTGTGCCAGCATATGATGTTCCCCCCTTCAGTGCCAGAATTATCAGGATTCAGAATTATCAAAATTATCTTGGGGGGGGGGGGGGGGCAGAAACGACTCCATCTGATGCCCCCCTTTACAGCCCCCCAGGTGGCATAAAGGAGGAGATTGGCGTAATTCCTGGCACAAAATGAGACATTAAAGAGCAATAACATGGTCAGATGGGGGGCATTTATTATGCACAGACTTTTGTTTTGCTGCTTTTTACCACAAGGGTGGCGCCGTTTTTTTGGGGAGAAAAAAAATATGATACCTTTTCTAATACGAATTACCATCAAGGGGAATGGGGAAAATGGCCGGGACTTTCCAGGGGAAATGATGGAACCGCAGTCCTGAGTCATTGGGGTCTTTTTCCGATTTTACGTTATTCATAAAGTAGCGCTAAAACAACACAGTTGGGAAGTGGAGTTGTGTCCTGCATGGTCAGCATGGGAACCGCACTGACTAAGCACCAGCAGTCCTTGAACGGGTCACCTCAGTCTGGGAAGGATCAGTAGGTGATGATTCGGGAACTGTCAGGCATTCCGCGGGGTCAGTCATATGGAATGAATACGGATCTTGGGAATCCAGACCTAGAGAGATAGCCTGCAGCCAGACATGGAAAAGAGTTACAGTAGCTGCCGCTCACACCCAGGAGTCTGGGCTCTCATGTAATGCCATCCTATATCCAGCACTATATGGCAGTACTACACAGTACGGTATGTAGCAGTACTACACAGTACAGTATGTAGCAGTACTACACAGTACAGTGTATGGCAGTACTACACAGTACAGTGTATGGCAGTTCTACACAGTACAGTATATGGCAGTACTACACAGTACAGTATATGGCAGTACTACACAGTACAGTGTATGGCAGTTCTACACAGTACGGTATATGGCAGTGCTACACAGTACAGTATATGGCAGTACTACACAGTACGGTATATGGCAGTACTACACAGTACAGTATATGGCAGTGCTACACAGTACAGTATATGGCAGTGCTACACAGTACAGTATATGGCAGTACTACACAGTACAGTATATGGAAGTACTACACAGTACAGTATATGGAAGTACTACACAGTACGGTATATGCAGGGCCGGTTCTAGACAAAGTGGGGCCCTGGGCAAAACTAAAAGTGGGGCCCCAAAATAAAACTATTTTATGACCAGTCACAGTCAGCAAGAGGCTCCTTTAGTATGGTAAAACAAACTGTAATATGGGAGAATTTTATAGGAGATAGATGATAGGGAGATTTATGGGCAGCATGGTGGCTCCGTGATTAGCACTACAGCCTTGCAGCGCTGGTCAACATCTGCAAAGATTTTGTATGTTCTCTCTGTGTCTGCGTGGGTTTCCTCCGGGTCCTCCGGTTTCCTCCCACACTCCAAAAAATTACTGGTAGGTTGATTAGACTGTGAGGCCCATTGGGGAGAGGGACCGATATTTTCTGAAAGCAGAGACTTGCCTCATTTTCAAAATTGCATCAAAGATTTTATAGACATAGACGCCTTCATGCAATTTTGATTCAAATTGAAACATTTTATTAAAAAAAATACTTAAAATTTGACTTTGATGGCAAAAAATTTGATCCAAACAGAAAATGTTTACCTTCACATCTCCTAAATGTAATGCATGGACATGTGTAGAGTTCACAAATGTGCCCTATTGATATGTTCACATAAATAAATCCACATAATATCACTAAAACTGTAATAACTAGATATCTGCTTTTCAGCTAGACATTTTTAGACAGTCTAAACCTCTCTAATTAGATAATAAAAGTCACTTTTAGATGTGCGCCATTGTATTAGCTGCACAATAACAGAACCCTCCGCGCTTCATAAGAATGAGAGTGAGAACGTCAGGTGTAAATAATGGAGGATGGTGTGAAATAAAAACTTTATTCCAGAACATGTGTGTGTTTTTGGTGTTACATATAACTTTATGGACATGTTCTGGTCACGGTGTAGTCACATTAGGCGAAGAGGATCGAATGCTCATCGTATCAGTCAATTTTCCCAACAAGAAAAAACTATCACAAAATAAAAGGGAATAAGAGAGAAAGGGCCACATTTATCACTTTTGTGCGCCTAAGTGAAGTAGTTGCGCCTAAATTCTGGCGCACTGTTTTCCAGAATTATCACAAGCTACAACCATCTGTGATAAGGTAATTTCCTGCCTCTTATTAATCACTTTACTTTAACACAGTTTTGGCGTAATGTTAGATTCGGGCACTTACATGTGATCCTGCTACAAGCTCCTCTCTTCTTCTCCCACATCCCAGAATGAAAATAACACTCACAGCAGCACCCAGGTGTGTGACACCCTGCACCCAGTGACCTCCTCAGCAGGGGCTTCTCCTGGAGGGGATCCCCCAGTGCTGATCTCCTGCTGCACCCCTGTAATTCTGTACAGTATCCCCCTCAGACACACTGGTGATACTGTGCAGAATTACATGGGGGACACTTGTCTGTAGTATCTGCAACATTCTGCAACGTTCTCAGCTCTCTTGCTTTGAGCTCAGGATTCTGCAGAATGTTTTGTAAATAGAAGGTGATGAACTGTAAATAGAATCTGCAGCTCCTGTCTGCAGAGCATCTAATGTCTGTATGATCGGTTCTAGTGTCTGCAGAGTATCTAATGTCTGTATGATCTGTTCTAGTGTCTGGCTGAGCTTTGCTGCTAGAAATGAGCTGTTCTGCAAAGGGGCTCAGTGCTTTCTTCTCAGTTAACGCCACCTTTGGGCTGGAGTGTTTTTGCGCCCATTTTTGCGCCTAAATGAAAAGTTGCAAGTGATGAATATCATAAGGCGCAGCAAAACATCTGGATTGCTAGGATAAATGAGGAAAAGCTGGTTATTTTTGCTGCGCAGCTAGTTTGGCAAAAATGGCGCAAAAACGGTGCGCCTGAATGAAAAGGCCAAAAACAACAGAAAAAAAACGATTGATACATGTGGCCCAAAGTGTGTTCTTCGATAGTTCTGCATAGAGAAGGGTTAAAAACATGAATATTAGTTGATATTATCCCTTCTCAAAATGTAGTAACATATAGAGTGAATATTTCCATTATCTGTGAGGTGCAGCAGCTCCTGTGTGCAGTACATTCTCCCTGCAGCCTGATGGCTAAGAATCTGGAGGGGGGGGGGGACACTTCAGGGGGCTGTATCTCTGCTCTGTGAGACATAGAACCTCACTTCTTTTTTCCTATGAAAGAAGAGAGTCTCCTCTTTTGCATGAATTTAAATTTGTGTTTCTATGTTTTAGGAAAACGGAGATAATAACTGTTAAACTGCTATTGGCAGTGATTTTTATATATAAAAATGGCACCTGATATTCTCACTTTAAACCTGAATATCTCTGGATTAGAGATGAGCGAGCACTAAAATGCTCGGGTGCTCGTTACTCGAGCCGAACATTTCCAGATGCTCGAGTGCTCGTTTCGAGTAACGAGCCCCATTGAAGTCAATGGGAGACCCGAGCATTTTTCAAAGGGACCATGGTTCAGGAATAAAATGTGTTATTTAATTGAAAAATAATGTCTTCTGATAATTTGCAAACATCTGCGATCTATTCTTCACTGTTCCGCGCGTATATTATCTCCCGACAAGTTAGCAGATGTAAAGAACAGTGAAGAATAGAATAAAAACAGTGAACACAGTGAACACAGGATCATTTAAGAGAAAAACACAGTGCAGAACACAGTGAACACAGGATCATTTAAGATAAAAACACAGTGCAGAACACAGTGCAGAATAGATTACAGATGTTCGGCACATCTGCTTACTTGTCGGGAGATACGCGCGGAACGGCGCGAACAAAATAGCATGTGAAGAACAATATATATGTGTGTGAAGAACACATTGCAGATGTTTAAATACATCTGCAATGTGTTCTACACACATATATATTGTTCTTCACATGCTATTTTGTTCGCACCGTTCCGCGCGTATCTTCCGACAAGTAAGCAGATGTGCCGAACATCTGTAATCTATTCTGCACTGTGTTCTGCACTGTGTTTTTATCTTAAATGATCCTGTGTTCACTGTTTTTATTCTATTCTTCATTGTTCTTCACTGTGTTTTTTTTAATTAAATGCTCGATCTCGAGCAGGGGAAATACTCGTCCGAGCAACGAGCCGTCTCGAGTACCCTAATGCTCGACCGAGCATCAAGCTCGGACGAGCATGTTCGCTCATCTCTACTCTGGATCCATGGCACCTAGAAACAAAATTCAAGATTCATTTGAAAGAAGAGATTCTCCTCTTCCAGGGGGCAGGGGTCCCTGGGCAATTGCCACCTTTGCCTACCCATAGCGCCGGCCCTGGGTATATGGCAGTACTACACAGTACAGTATATGGCAGTGCTACACAGTACAGTATATGGCAGTGCTACACAGTACAGTATATGGCAGTGCTACACAGTACAGTATATGGCAGTACTACACAGTACAGTATATAGCAGTGCTACACAGTACGGTATATGGCAGTATTACACAGTACAGTATATGGCAGTACTACACAGTACAGTATATGGCAGTACTACACAGTACAGTATATGGCAGTACTACACAGTACAGTATATGGCAGTGCTACACAGTACGGTATATGGCAGTGCTACACAGTACGGTATATGGCAGTGCTACACAGTATGGTATATGGCAGTGCTACACAGTACAGTATATGGCAGTACTACACAGTACAGTATATGGCAGTACTACACAGTACAGTATATGGCAGTGCTACACAGTACGGTATATGGCAGTGCTACACAGTATGGTATATGGCAGTGCTACACAGTACAGTATATGGCAGTATTACACAGTACGGTATATGGCAGTACTACACAGTACAGTATATGGCAGTATTACACAGTACAGTATATGGCAGTATTACACAGTACAGTATATGGCAGTACTACACAGTACAGTATATGGCAGTGCTACACAGTACAGTATATGGCAGTGCTACACAGTACAGTATATGGCAGTACTACACAGTACAGTATATGGCAGTACTACACAGTACAGTATATGGCAGTACTACACAGTACAGTATATGGCAGTGCTACACAGTACGATATATGGCAGTACTACACAGTACGGTATATGGCAGTGCTACACAGTACAGTATATGGCAGTACTACACAGTACGGTATATGGCAGTACTACACAATACAGTATATGGCAGTGCTACACAGTACAGTATATGGCAGTACTACACAGTACAGTATATGGCAGTATTACACAGTACAGTATATGGCAGTGCTACACAGTACAGTATATGGCAGTATTACACAGTACAGTATATGGCAGTGCTACACAGTACAGCTCGGCCAGCTACAAGAGAAAACAGGTCTCTTGGCGCCAGTAGGTACGGACTACCCATACGCCCATACTGCAACCCCCCCCTTCCCCAGCCAGCAGCAACCGTCCTCTCCCTCCCCTCTTCCCTGTCCCGACCTTCTCAATCTTGATCCCATCCTTTTCCCTGCCCACCATCTCCCTGCTACTAACCTGGACAGTATGTGTACTAATCCTGCTACTAATCTGGACAGTATGTGTACTAATCCAGACGACCCGCATAGCATTGGTACTAACCATGGACCTACCCCCGAGACTAGATCTATGAGGACTTCTAACATCATTAATCTCACGGATGTCGTGTTGTCTATGGACTGTATTTCTCTGCTGTCTAAAGGTCTTAATTTTGCTATTGGCAATACTTTTGATCCTGTTGAATTTGAAGTCGATATGTTTAAGGCTACTCGAAAACTCAATTTGCATAAATTCTTTAAAGATAGAAGTGATGCCCCTAGCAAAACATATATAGGTGAAGTCCCTTGCACGGTGGGTCCCCTTGGCTTTTTTCCTCATGGTGTTGCAGCCCCTATCCAATACTCTGAGATCCAACTTCTGTTGGATATGGATACGGGCGTGGATGATCTCAGCAATACGGATGGATTTTCCTCCGTCGTGGAGATACCTGCTTTTCGTGGTGGTATGAATTCCACTTTTTGCCCCCCTGTGTCGACCGGCTCCCCTATTGAAATCTTCAGCCAGATGGTCATCAAGGATGTAAAATCCCTGGTCTATCCAGTGGCCCCCAGGAACCTTACCAGGGGCGAATTATGCGCCCTTCGCTGGCTGAAGACCCATACTGATATATTGGTTAAGCCGGCCGATAAGGGGGGCAACGTGGTCTTGATGACTAGGGACTATTATGTCAAAGAAGCCATGAGGCAATTACAGGATGGGTCCACGTATACACCTTTGGACAGTAACCCTACTGCCCGTTACCAAACCAAATTACGGGACTTTCTCAGATGGAGCGTTACTTATGGCGTTTTGTCAGAGCGCACAGCGGAGAAACTCTTCCCTACTAGCCCTAAATACCCGTGCTGGTATTTTCTACCTAAGGTACATAAAACCCTAAAAAAAAACCCTGGCCGCCCAATAGTGGCTGGCATCGGCTCCCTATTCGAGCCTTTATCCCAATTCCTAGATTGGCTACTGCGCCCCCTGCTCCCTGACATCCCGTCCTATCTTAAGGACACTAACACTTTTTTGGAGGTTATTCGGGACACACAGTGGTTGGAAGGATACCATCTGGCATCTATCGATGTCGAAAGCCTGTATACACGCATTCCGCAGGAATTGGGGGTAGAGAGCGTTCGGGATGTACTCGCTAATGCCGGCCAAGGAGACACATACATTGATTTTGTATGTAATGGACTGCGTCTTGTCTTATCACATAATGCCTTCACTTTTGATGGGAAATGGTATGCCCAAAATACGGGCACCGCCATGGGTACCCCTGTGGCTTGCACCCTCGCCAACATTTTTTTGGCTTGTTTTGAGGGTCGCTACATTTTTTCCCTGGACAACCCATACACAACGAAACTGAAGGCATTCCACAGATATGTGGATGATATTTTTATTGTTTGGGAAGGGGATGAACAGTCCTTTTTGGAATTTGTAGAGTACCTGAACAGGATTAACCAGATGAATATGAAATTCACTGCAGTTTTTGGAGGGATGGAGTTAGATTTTCTGGATGTAAAGGTCAGAGTGGTTGATGGTAAACCCTGTACCTCGGCCTATAGGAAGCCTACAGCTACTAACTCGCTCCTGCACTATACTAGTCATCATCCACAGCACACGAAAGAAGGTCTGCCCTATAGCCAGTTCCTACGACTTAGGAGACTGAACAGTGAGGATGGAAATTTTGCCAAACAGGCTGAGGAACTACAGTCTAGACTACTGGAGCGTGGGTATCCTGCTCCGCTAATTGAAAAAGCCCGGTATAGGGCTGAAGCGGTACCCCGCGATAAACTCCTAAAAACCAAAAAGGGTATACATCAAAAAGTAGGGGACAGTGGAGATAGACGCTTTGTCTTCACCTTCGACTATGGCCCATGCGAATCTGCCATAAAATCAGCCATTAATAGGCATTGGCACATACTCACACAGGATCCGCAATTATCTGAGCTTACTGCCCATAGACCTATGATAGCGTTCAGGAAATGCACCACCTTATAAGATAACCTGGTTCGGAGCAGATACTCCTCTCCCCGCGATAGTTGGCTACAGAGAGGGACCCCGAAGGGTAATTTCAAATGTGGTTCCTGTCGGTACTGCAATTTTAACAGCCAGGCCAAGTGTATCACCTTCGGAGGCGTCACTCAAAGGGTTAACACCTTTATCTCCTGCAGGTCTACCTTCGTCATATACGTGGTCTTCTGCCCTTGTCAGCGATATTACATTGGCAAGACCATCAGGAATCTTTTTACTAGATTTAGAGAACATAAGAGGTCCGTAATCACAGGCAATGGCTGCCCCCGTCTGATCGAGCATATCAGACAGCAGCACAATGGAGACCCCGATGTCCTAAAGTTTGCGGGTATAGAAAGGGTGGAATGTAGTTCTGAGGGTGGGGATCGTTCTCTCAACCTGTTACGACGTGAGAGTAGATGTATCATGAAGTTTGGGGCAATGGGAGCATCAGGGCTTAATGACCGCAATGATATGAAGGTCTTCCTTTAAGCTAGATACCTGTGGACTATGCCGAGTGTACTACACACTATCGTGTCTTCCCACAATGTATGTTTTTATCAGGTAATACGGCCTAGACATTGACCCTTCACCCATATTTACATTCTTATTCTGCTACTAGATTTGACTCCTATTTACCTGTACAACTATTATCGCCCAAAATTGGAGCGGCATAGGCTTTCTTGTCTGGATTTTGGAGTCATGGTATAGCGGAATTTGTTTTATTAGATTGTGTATCGTTGCCATAACGACGCGTGCGTGTTTCCTCCCCTTTATATCCGGTGAGGTACACGCATGCGCCGTCACTGCCTTGAGAAAGCGCCGGCTGGCGCGAAACGGCCCGTCGGCTTTGCGGCTCTGTGTGTCCCCCCTGTGTACCTTTCCTATGGACTTTTGAATAAAGAAGCTTATTCTTTCACGTTTGGTGAGTGCCATTTTGTCTTCTATCTTTATGGACTATGTTTATCTACTTCTGAAAGTACGTGCACAACCACAGTGATTTAAGCGACTACCTCCGTTTATGCCCATCTCTGCTCCTTCTGACTGACAGCGACCTGCTTACTTCCAGCTGGCTGTGCCCGCAATGCTCCTTCTCTATATGAGACTTTAGCTACACAGTACAGTATATGGCAGTACTACACAGTACAGTATGTAGCAGTACTACACAGTACAGTATATGGCAGTACTACACAGTACAGTATATGGCAGTGCTACACAGTACAGTATATGGCAGTACTACACAGTACAGTATATGGCAGTACTACACAGTACAGTATATGGCAGTACTACACAGTACAGTATATGGCAGTACTACACAGTACAGTATATGGCAGTGCTACACAGTACGGTATATGGCAGTACTACACAGTACAGTATATGGCAGTGCTACACAGTACAGTATATGGCAGTGCTACACAGTACGGTATATGGCAGTACTACACAGTACAGTATATGGCAGTGCTACACAGTACAGTATATGGCAGTACTACACAGTACAGTATATGGCAGTGCTACACAGTACAGTATATGGCAGTAGTACACAGTACGGTATATGGCAGTACTACACAGTACAGTATATGGCAGTGCTACACAGTACGATATATGGCAGTACTACACAGTACGGTATATGGCAGTACTACACAGTACAGTATATGGCAGTGCTACACAGTACAGTATATGGCAGTACTACACAGTACAGTATATGGCAGTACTACACAGTACAATATATGGCAGTGCTACACAGTACAGTATATGGCAGTGCTACACAGTACGGTATATGGCAGTACTACACAGTACAGTATATGGCAGTGCTACACAGTACAGTATATGGCAGTACTACACAGTACAGTATATGGCAGTGCTACACAGTACAGTATATGGCAGTAGTACACAGTACGGTATATGGCAGTGCTACACAGTACAGTATAAGACAGTACTACACAGTACAGTATATGGCAGTATTACACAGTACAGTATAAGACAGTACTACACAGTACAGTATATGGCAGTATTACACAGTACAGTATAAGACAGTACTACACAGTACAGTATATGGCAGTATTACACAGTACAGTATATGGCAGTGCTACACAGTACGATATATGGCAGTACTGCACAGTACAGTATGTAGCAGTACTACACAGTACGGTATATGGCAGTGCTACACAGTACAGTATATGGCAGTACTACACAGTACAGTATATGGCAGTACTACTCAGTACAGTATATGGCAGTGCTACACAGTACAGTATATGGCAGTACTACACAGTACAGTATATGGCAGTGCTACACAGTACGATATATGGCAGTACTACACAGTACGGTATATGGAAGTACTACACAGTACGGTATATGGCAGTGCTACACAGTACAGTATATGGCAGTACTACAGAGTACGGTATATGGCAGTACTACACAGTACAGTGTATGGCAGTACTACACAGTACGGTATATGGCAGTATTACACAGTACAGTATATGGCAGTACTACACAGTACAGTATATGGCAGTACTACACAGTACAGTATATGGCAGTGCTACACAGTACGGTATATGGCAGTACTACACAGTACAGTATATGGCAGTGCTACACAGTACAGTATATGGCAGTGCTACACAGTACGGTATATGGCAGTACTACACAGTACAGTATATGGCAGTGCTACACAGTACAGTATATGGCAGTACTACACAGTACAGTATATGGCAGTGCTACACAGTACAGTATATGGCAGTAGTACACAGTACGGTATATGGCAGTACTACACAGTACAGTATATGGCAGTGCTACACAGTACGATATATGGCAGTACTACACAGTACGGTATATGGCAGTACTACACAGTACAGTATATGGCAGTAGTATATGGCAGTGCTACACAGTACAGTATATGACAGTACTACACAGTACAGTATATGGCAGTATTACACAGTACAGTATATGGCAGTGCTACACAGTACGATATATGGCAGTACTACACAGTACAGTATGTAGCAGTACTACACAGTACAGTATATGGCAGTACTACACAGTACAGTATATGGCAGTACTACACAGTACAGTATGTAGCAGTACTACACAGTACAGTATATGGCAGCACTACACAGTACGGTATATGGCAGTACTACACAGTACGGTATATGGCAGTGCTACACAGTACAGTATATGGCAGTACTACACAGTACGGTATATGGCAGTACTACACAGTACGGTATATGGCAGTGCTACACAGTACAGTATATGGCAGTACTACACAGTACAGTATGTAGCAGTACTACACAGTACAGTATATGGCAGTACTACACAGTACAGTATATGGCAGCACTACACAGTACAGTATATGGCAGTACTACACAGTACAGTATATGGCAGTACTACACAGTACAGTATATGGCAGTACTACACAGAACAGTATATGGCGGTGCTACACAGTACAGTATATGGCAGTGCTACACAGTACAGTATATGGCAGTACTACACAGAACAGTATATGGCAGTGCTACACAGTACAGTATATGGCAGTACTACACAGTACGGTATATGGCAGTATTACACAGTACGGTATATGGCAGTACTACACAGTACAGTATATGGCAGTATTACACAGTACAGTATATGGCAGTACTACACAGTACAGTATATGGCAGTACTACACAGTACAGTATATGGCAGCACTACACAGTACAGTATATGGCAGTACTACACAGAACAGTATATGGCAGCGCTACACAGTACAGTATATGGTAGTACTACACAGTACAGTATATGGCAGCACTACACAGTACAGTATATGGCAGCACTACACAGTACAGTATATGGCAGTACTACACAGTACAGTATATGGCAGCACTACACAGTACGGTATATGGCAGTGCTACACAGTACAGTATATGGCAGTGCTACACAGTACAGTATATGGCAGTACTACACAGTACGGTATATGGCAGTGCTACACAGTACAGTATATGGCAGTACTACACAGTACAGTATATGGCAGTACTACACAGTACAGTATATGGCAGTACTACACAGTACAGTATATGGCACTACTACACAGTACAGAATGTAGCAGTACTACACAGTACAGTATATGGCAGTACTACACAGTACAGTATGTAGCAGTACTACACAGTACAGTATATGGCAGTACTACACAGTACAGTATATGACAGTACTACACAGTACAGTATGTAGCAGTACTACACAGTACAGTATATGGCAGTACTACACAGTACAGTATATGACAGTACTACACAGTACAGTATGTAGCAGTACTACACAGTACAGTATATGGCAGTACTACACAGTACAGTATGTAGCAGTACTACACAGTACAGTATGTAGCAGTACTACACAGTACAGTATATGGAAGTACTACACAGTACAGTATATGGCAGTACCACACAGTACAGTATGTAGCAGTACTACACAGTACAGTATGTAGCAGTACTACACAGTACAGTATATGGCAGTACTACACAGTACAGTATATGGCAGTATTACACAGTACAGTATATGGCAGTGCTACACAGTACAGTATGTAGCAGTACTACACAGTACGGTATATGGCAGTACTACACAGTACAGTATATGGCAGTACTACACAGTACAGTATATGGCAGTGCTACACAGTACAGTATATGGCAGTACTACACAGTACAGTATGTAGCAGTACTACACAGTACAGTATATGGCAGTACTACACAGTACAGTATATGGCAGTGCTACACAGTACAGTATATGGCAGTACTACACAGTACAGTATATGGCAGTATTACACAGTACAGTATATGGCAGTGCTACACAGTACAGTATATGGCAGTATTACACAGTACAGTATATGGCAGTACTACACAGTCCAGTATGTAGCAGTACTACACAGTACAGTATATGGCAGTACTACACAGTACAGTATGTAGCAGTACTACACAGTACAGTATATGGCAGTACAACACAGTACAGTATATGGCAGTACTACACAGTACAGTATATGGCAGTACTACACAGTACAGTATATGGCAGTACTACACAGTACAGTATGTAGCAGTACCACACAGTACAGTATATGGCAGTACTACACAGTACAGTATATGGCAGTGCTACACAGTACAGTATATGGCAGTACTACACAGTACAGTATATGGCAGTACTACACAGTACAGTATGTAGTAGTACTACACAGTACAGTATATGGCAGTACTACACAGTACAGTATATGGCAGTACTACACAGTCCAGTATGTAGCAGTACTACACAGTACAGTATGTAGCAGTACTACACAGTACAGTATATGGCAGTACTACACAGTACAGTATGTAACAGTACTACACCGTACAGTATATGGCAGTGCTACACAGTACAGTATATGGCATTACTACACAGTACAGTATATGGCAGTACTACACAGTACAGTATGTAGCAGTACTACACAGTACAGTATATGGCAGTACTACACAGTACAGTATATGGCAGTGCTACACAGTACAGTATATGGCAGTACTACACAGTACAGTATATGGCAGTACTACACAGTACAGTATAGGGCAGTACTACACAGTACAGTATATGGCAGTACTACACAGTACAGTATGTAGCAGTACTACACAGTACAGTATATGGCAGTACTACACAGTACAGTATATGGCAGTACTACACAGTACAGTATATGGCAGTGCTACACAGTACAGTATATGGCATTACTACACAGTACAGTATATGGCAGTACTACACAGTACAGTATATGGCAGTACTACACAGTACAGTATATGGCAGTGCTACACAGTACAGTATATGGCAGTACTACACAGTACAGTATATGGCAGTACTACACAGTACAGTATATGGCAGTACTACACAGTACAGTTTGTAGCAGTACTACACAGTACAGTATATGGCAGTACTACACAGTACAGTATATGGCAGTACTACACAGTACAGTATGTAGCAGTACTACACAGTACAGTATATGGCAGTACTACACAGTACAGTATATGGCAGTGCTACACAGTACAGTATATGGCACTACTACACAGTACAGTATATGGCAGTACTACACAGTACAGTTTGTAGCAGTACTACACAGTACAGTATATGGCAGTACTACACAGTACAGTATATGGCAGTACTACACAGTACAGTATGTAGCAGTACTACACAGTACAGTATATGGCAGTACTACACAGTACAGTATATGGCAGTGCTACACAGTACAGTATATGGCAGTACTACACAGTACAGTATATGGCAGTACTACACAGTACAGTTTGTAGCAGTACTACACAGTACAGTATATGGCAGTACTACACAGTACAGTATATGGCAGTACTACACAGTACAGTATGTAGCAGTACTACACAGTACAGTATATGGCAGTACTGCACAGTACAGTATATGGCAGTGCTACACAGTACAGTATATGGCACTACTACACAGTACAGTATATGGCAGTATTACACAGTACAGTATATGGCAGTGCTACACAGTACAGTATATGGCAGTACTACACAGTACAGTATATGGCAGTACTACACAGTACAGTATGTAGCAGTACTACACAGTACAGTATATGGCAGTACTACACAGTACAGTATATGGCAGTACTACACAGTACAGTATATGGCAGTGCTACACAGTACAGTATATGGCAGTACTACACAGTACAGTATATGGCAGTATTACACAGTACTGTATATGGCAGTGCTACACAGTACAGTATATGGCAGTACTACACAGTACAGTATGTAGCAGTACTACACAGTACGGTATATGGCAGTACTACACAGTACAGTATATGGCAGTACTATATAGTACAGTATGTAGCAGTACTACACAGTACAGTATATGGCAGTGCTACACAGTACAGTATATGGCAGTGCTACACAGTACAGTATAAGGCAGTGCTACACAGTACGGTATATGGCAGTGCTACACAGTACAGTATATGGCAGTACTACACAGTACAGTATGTAGCAGTACTACACAGTACGGTATATGGCAGTACTACACAGTACAGTATGTAGCAGTACTACACAGTACGGTATATGGCAGTGCTACACAGTACAGTATATGGCAGTACTACACAGTACAGTATATGGCAGTACTACAGAGTACAGTATGTAGCAGTACTACACAGTACAGTATATGGCAGTACTACACAGTACAGTATATTGCAGTACTACACAGTACAGTATGTAGCAGTACTACACAGTACAGTATATGGCAGTACTACACATTACAGTATATGGCAGTACTACACAGTACAGTATGTAGCAGTACTACACAGTACAGTATATGGCAGTACTACACAGTACAGTATATGGCAGTACTACACAGTACAGTATATGGCAGTACTACACAGTACAGTATATGGCAGTGCTACACAGTACAGTATATGGCAGTACTACACAGTACAGTTTGTAGCAGTACTACACAGTACAGTATATGGCAGTACTACACAGTACAGTATATGGCAGTGCTACACAGTACAGTATATGGCATTACTACACAGTACAGTATGTAGCAGTACTACACAGTACAGTATATGGCAGTATTACACAGTACAGTATATGGCAGTACTACACAGTACAGTATATGGCAGTACTACACAGTACAGTATATGGCAGTGCTACACAGTACAGTATATGGCAGTACTACACAGTACAGTATATGGCAGTACTACACAGTACAGTATATGGCAGTACTACACAGTACAGTATATGGCAGTGCTACACAGTACAGTATATGGCAGTACTTTACTCTTCTGTTTATCCCCCATATGCTGGAACACCCATAGACCGCCGACAGCACGTAAAGAGACCCGTCAGACACGACCACCATCTCCAAATGTCACCCCTTATAGCGGCTCTTGTGCACTGACTGGCAGCTTTTTAATAGCGCATTAGAGGATTACCGGGCCCTTGTTTACTCGGCGATTCACCTGCCAGAGAGACGGCCGCCAAAGGTTTACTGTGGACACCGGGGAAATCTACTTGCTGCATTTTTAGGAATGAAAAAGATAACCTTTGGTTTAACCCTTAACGACCATTATTGAAAAAAATCTTAGGAAATAGTGGCTGTGTATAGCGAGATGGTGAACGCCTCCGAGACATGGACAGTAGATGATTGCAGACCCCCAAGGAGAGTATACAATGTATCCCGGTGTATAGACATACAACATAGGGGTCTGATCCGTATGCCGGCACTTATGGTCTGTATGACCCCAAGATCTGCAGAAAAGCGTAAGGCTTGCAAATGGCAGCGCTTGGGGGTGACATGATTGTGTTAAATAGAAACTGATCCGCAAATACGGATCGCAAGTGGGTGACTCCGCTCTGGCATCCGTATTTACACTTTTCTGTAGATTTTTTTGCAAAGGCTCGGGCAGGAATAGGACCTGCTCTGAGTTTTCTGCAGCCACCACACGGATCCGCAAAAACACCACATGCAAGAGCGGCCAAAACTAAAAGTGGGGCCCTAAAATAAAATTTTGGTTTACAAGCAGTAGTATGGAAAGGCAATGGGGGAGATTTACTTACCCGATCCAGTCGCGGTCCAGCGGCGGGTTCTCTGACGCTGATTCGGGTCTGGCCAGGATTCACTAAGGTCCATGCGCCCGATGTCCAATAGGTGTCGCTGCTGCGCCGAGGTCCACTGGAGTTCACCGGAGTTCACCTTCTATTTCTTGGTGCAGGTAAGTGCGTGTCATGCAACACTTTTTTTTTTTAAATACCGCGATTTTTCCGAATCCGCCTGGTTTTCCGTTGGCCACACCCCCCGATTTCCGTCGCATGCATGCCGTCGCCGAAGCGCCACAATCCGATCGCTTGCGCCAAAAACCTGGGGCAATTCAGTGCAAATCGGAAAAATTCGGGAAACCCGACAAAAAAAAGCGATTCGGACCCTTAGTAAGTGACCCCCAATGTGTAATATGGGGCTGTAGTAAGATTTACAAGAGATAGACAGATGAGAGGTAGATTGATGATAGAAGATAAATATGAAGGATTATATAGAATTATAGACAGATGATAGATTTCTAGATGCACAAATATAAAGTAGATTATACATAGATAGCGAGATAGATGATAGAAGAAAAATATGAGAGATAGATAGACAGGATATAGATAGGAGATATGTAGATAGATAAATAGACAAAAAGCTAGATAGATAAATGGTTGCCGTATATATACTTGAGTATAAGCTGAGGTACCTAAGTTTAACACAAAAACCGGGAGAACCCATTAACTCGAGTATAAGCCTAGGGTGGGAAATGCATTGGTCACAGCCTCCAGCCAGTATAAAGCTGAACAGTCCCCTTCCTCCCCCCAGTATATAGCCTGCAGCCTCTGCCCCCCCAGTATATAGCCTGCAGCCCCTGCCCCGCTCCAGTATATAGCCGGCAGCCCGTGCCCCGCCCCCCAGTATATAGCCAGCCCATCTCCCCAGTATATGGCCTGCAGTCCCTGCCCCCCAGTATATAGCTAGCCAGCTCCTGCCCCCCAGTATATAGCCAGCCCATCTCCCCAGTATATGGCCTGCAGTCCCTGCCCCCAGTATATAGCTAGCCAGCCCCTGCCCCCCCCCCCAGTATATAGCCAGCCCATCTCCCCAGTATATGGCCTGCAGTCCCTGCCCCCAGTATATAGCTAGCCAGCCCCTGCCCCCCCCCAGTATATAGCCAGCCCATCTCCCCAGTATATGGCCTGCAGTCCCTGCCCCCAGTATATAGCTAGCCAGCTCCTGCCCCACAGTATATAGCCGGCCAGACCCTGCCCCCCCCCAGTATATAGCCAGCCCATCTCCCCAGTATATGGCCTGCAGTCTCTGCCCCCCAGTATATAGCCAGCAAGCCCCTGCCCCTCCCCAGTATATAGCCAGCCCATCTTCCCAGTATATAGCCTTCCAGCCCCTACCCTGAGCATGCCAAGCCTATAAAAAAGGAAAACACTGTACTCACCTTCCGAGACTCCCCGCGGGTCCTCTTCTGGCTTCGTTGTTCATTGTTTGTGCGCTGCCAGCATCGTGTAGGGACCCGAAGAAGGAGCCGAAGATGAGCCAAAGCAGGAAGAGGACCTGCGAGAGGCATCGGAAAGGTGAGTAGAGTGTAATTTTTGTTATAGACTCGAGTATAAGCCAAGTTAGGTTTTTTCAGCACAATTTTTGTGCAGGAAAACTCGGCTTATACTCGAGTATATATGGTAGATAGACAAATATATAGATAGTGTATACACAAATTATAACTGATAGATAACTAGACAGATAGAGAATAGACATATAGACATAGAAATACATCCTCTGCACACAAAAATCCACATCCAGGGGGCCCCTTTAGGACAGGGGGCCCTTAGCAAATGCACAATTTGCCGCCCCCTAACGCCAGCTCTGACCACATGGGTCCCATGAAATGAATATGTTACTGTGAGATCCTCAAAAAAGAAAAAAGAATAACAAACGGATGAAAACAACATTCATGTGCATGAAGCTTTATACATAGATATCAAGGTCGTCCCCGGGGCGGCAGGGACTTATTGGGGCAGATTTACTTACCCGGTCCGTTCGCGATCCAGCGGCGCGTTCTCTGCGCTGGATTCGGGTCCGGCCGGGATTCACTAAGGTAGTTCCTCCGCCGTCCACCAGGTGGCGCTGCTGCGCTGAAGTTCCCCGAAGGCGCGCTGGAATGCCCTGAAATTCACCGGCCCATACCTGGTGAAGGTAAGTGTAATTTTCGCTACACATTTTTTGTCTTAAATGCGGCGGTTTTTCCGAATCCATCGGGTTTTCGTTCGCCCACGCCCCCCGATTTCCGTCGCGTGCATGCCAGCACCGATGCGCCACAATCCCAGGGCAATTCAGGTACAATCGGCGCAAATCGGAAATATTCGGGTAACACGTCGGGAAAACGTGAATCGGGCCCTTAGTAAATGACCCCCTTTATTGTCTTTGCGCACGTTTTTTGGCGGCAGGTTCTTTTTATGTTGCTGCGCCATGTGCGCCATATTTAATATGTGTCGCTGCCACAATTTAACTTTTTCCCGACTCTCCCATGTTTTTCTTATTGGTCGCATAATTTGGGCGCAGCAGTGCAGAGTTGTATCTCAACACTTTTCCTGCGCTACTAGTTTTCCGATTATAGATTGTGGCGCAAGGACTTATTAGACTTACAATAGAATCGTCTGAAATGACTCCATTTAGATGACAATAAAAAAGAACTTGGTAGATTTGTTTTTGGTTGGTCTAATCACGCGCCAAAAATTGCGCCAAAAAAGGGTCCGAAAACTAGAAGTGCATGAAGAGTGTCGGGATTCAAAAGCTACGGCCAAATTGAGAGAACAAAAAAAAAGAGTGTGAGTTTTGGAGAAGAAGCTAAATTGACAGGCCGACAAGAACATGGCGCACAAAGTGCAGCAATAAAAGAAAAACGCCAAAATTTTGTCGGGAAGCCAATAACAAATGCCCCCATTTGTGTTGCACACTTAAGACACACAAAAAGAAGGTCTACCCACAAATCCCTTGCGATAGTCGCAGTCTAAAAACCTGCATGATTCGTGTGCCATAAAAAATGGACCCTTCGACACTCTTGACTTAATTTTTGGGCGCAAAATTGTGGCACCTTTTGTGAATCCAACAAGTTTTCCGGAGCTTCTATTTTCAGAATCATTTTTTGGCGCAATTTGTGGCCCAAAATTTGAGCAGCTATAAGCCAGTCTAGGGAGTTCTAAACCTCTCAGTCCGTGCGCCAATTCATTATTCCCTTGCGCCACAAACTTACATCCCACTGGAAAATATAGCACGCTTATAGCGCCACCCTGCGCCAAAATTAATAAATGCCCCTCCATGTACCAAAACTGCACTATAGTTCTGCTCGGTGTCACTGGAAATAGTTATTGAAGGGAACCTTTCATCAGATTTTACCCCATTAACTATCCCTTTCAGGTTGGGTATGACATTTCCGTTCTAGAATTTCCTCTTGTGTAAAATCTGACCCGTTTGCCTATAAAAAAAAGTCATATTTGCCTGAGATGAGGCTGCAGGGAGAGAATCACTTCAGAAAACACCTTTCTCCGGTTTTATAGCAGCTAGAACTATGTTTGGTACAGAACCCAAAGAAACGGTCAGTTAAAGAAATAAAAATGAACCGGATCTTCATCCGCAGCTCACATTCCCAACTTTGTATTTAACTGTCTGTATCTCCGCCCCTGTAGGTCACCAAACCAAAAGCCTGATGTGGTCAGAAAGATGAGATTCTTATCTTTAATATGACACCAGCAAACGTGAAACCTCTAAACTTGACTCGTCTCAGGTAAAATATGACTCGTTTCTGCATTTGCACATGACTTGGAGGAGATTTTTGAAATGTTAACAGGCAAGATTTCACATAAATTAGGTAATTCTAGAAAAGAGATTTCCTACCCTAACTGAGGAATTTTATGGGGTAAAATCTGATGACTGGTTCCCTTTAAGCTTGTGCACAGATGAACCCCTAATAATTTGCTGAAGCTGAGATCCTCCATAAGATTGAAAGTGAAGAAGACTGTTTGAAGGCCAACCTTACCTGCAAAATTATGTTATAAGTGGAGAACCTGTGACATAAAATATGCAGTCCAGTCCTATCTCCAGGCAACAGGTTATAGAGCATGATGAGCTGACTAATTTGTATATAGTGTCCTATCTGCAGCCAGCATGTTATAGAGCAGGAGGAACGGAGCAGATACAACACTATGTATAGTCTGCAGGCAGCATGTTATAGAGCAGGAGGAGCAGAGCAGATTGAGCATAGTGTCCTATCTGCAGGCAGCATGTTATAGAGCAAGAGGAACTGAGCAGATTGTACATATTGTCCTGTCTGCAGGCAGCACGTTATAGAGCAGGTGGAGCTGAGCAGATTTTACATAGTGTCCTATCTGCAGGCAGCATGTTATAGAGCAGGAGGAGGTGAGAAGATTGTACAAAGTGTCCTATCTGCAGGCAGCATGTTATAGAGCAGGAGGAACTGAGCAGATTGTACACATTGTCCTGTCTGCAGGCAGCATGTTATAGAGCAGGAGGAGCTGAAGAACTTGTACGTATAGTTTAGACTTTATACAGACCACCTTGTCCTTAAGAATATTCAAACCTGGATTATGATAGGAGTCTATAGTGATTGAAATTTAGTTAACTTATACCAAAGTGACCTATACTTAAAAATTAGATTCACACCATCTAATATCAAGACTGCCTATATTCCCCAAAGCAACCAATCACAGCTCAACTTTCAATTCTAATATTGGTTTGTGAAAATGAAAGCCGGCCTCTGATTGGTTGCTATGGGCAGTTTTGATCAGTGAGGCCTCCAAAGAAATAAACACAGAAAAAAAATTGAATTCATTCACTGTAACTGGTAAAAATTGTCATTAAACTGCAATATTTTTGGGGAAAAGTCCCAGATTCAGTTTTCTATATTAATCCCCTGCACTATTTATGAGGAGACAGGAATCCCGGGAGCATCCTGGTAACCAGAAGCCTCTACAATAACCTGGTGAATAGAGGCCTTTGAAAGCGAGAGATAAAGGGGCCAAATGCCAAAATCTCATGTTATGTTCCCAGTAGAACAAGGTCATCTGTAAAATTTCAGGAACAATTGCCATGTTCCCTAAACGTCCCTGTTTTTGTAATTGCGTGTCAGACCAAGTGCACTCAGGGCGTCCGCGCTTGTTTGATACAAGGAAAGTGAAATGAGATAATCCATGTTTTCATCGTGGGTAGGCCCCTCTTTCACGGGCCATGGGGCGTACTTTAATGGGCTGAGCAGTTCTGGGCCTGTAAGAAAGGCTCGGGTCTTTCTCATCGCTGGGAGAATGGGCCCAGCGAATTCTTTCCAAGTGTTTACTCAGCATTTGTCTCCTGCCCCATCAGAGGAATGAGGAGGGGTGCCGACAGATCTTTTGTCCTACCCAACAGCCTGATGTGTTATGACAATGTTCCATGAATATTCAGAATGGCAGAAAGGATTAGGCCCAGAACATTTACCCTCGGGCTCCTTTCTCTCTCTCCCTCTTTTTTTTTTTTTGCTGCCTGGGATGTTCAGAACGTTAAGGATGACCTTGTTCACAGCCGGGGCATCAAAAACTAGATTTCCTCCATAGATAGGAGACAGAGATCCCACGCATGTCCAAATCTGTTAACATCTGACGTGAAGACTGCTCGGGCTTAGTCATCACCCTGCGCTGACATTTTGGGTTCATTTATTTAAAAAAAAAAAACATTAGGTAGACACGGATGGCTCAAAGAGGGGCTCTCCCATCTTGTGTAATAATGATAATAATAATAATACATGATACGTGCAGGGTCCACATCTGTGACCAGTACCTATCACAAGAACAACTGACACTATACCCAGGGCTGAGCCAAATGTAGAGTTTGCTGCGCATGCGCACCTGCTCTCCATTCAGGTCAATGTCAAGAACAGGAGTCTACTGACCCCGTTCCCACAGCTGAGCCAAATGTAGAGTGTGTCCCACACTCTTTATTCAGGTGTATCTCAAGAACAGGAGTCTACTGATCGCTTTTCCTCAGCTGAGCCAAATCTAGAAGTTGTTGTGCATGCGCCAAATGTAGAGTTTATCCCACTCTATTTATTCAGGTGTATCTCAAGAACAGGAGTCTACTGATTGCTTTTCCTCAGCTAAGCCAAATTTAGAGTTTGTTGCGCATGCGCCCACACTCTCCATTCGGTTGTATCTCAAGAACAGGTATCTATTGACCCTGTTCCCACAGCTGAGCCAAATGTAGAGTGTGTCGCGTATTCGTCCACACTCTTTATTTAGGTGTATCTCTAGTACAGGAGTGTACTGACCCCCTTCCCACAGCTAAGCCAAATGTAGAGTTTGTTGCATATGCGCCCACTCTCCATTCAGGTCTATCTCAAGAACAGCCGTCTACTGATCTTATTTCCCGCACTGAGCCAAATGTTGAGTTTCTTGTGCGCATGCGCAGCCACTTTCCATTGAGGTATACAAGAGTGCCGAAAAAAGCCAAGTCTATACCCTTGGCTATTTTAACTGCTCCCATAATCCTAAATGTAGTGTGGCTGTGCATGCGCAATGAACTCTACATTTGGCCCAGCTGAGGAAAAAGTATTAGTGGACCCCTCTTCTTGAGATGTGGGTCCCGCTGGTGACATGTGCCGATCTTGTGGATATGTCATAAATACACAAAATAAGAATCCTCTTTAACACCCACATAATGATGGTGCCCCCACCCCATGGCAAAGACAGGATAAATCTCCATATAGTAGGAGGCCAGAACTATAAATGATAAACCGTAAGAAGGGGGGTCTTCGAAAAGATATCAGTTGTGTCAAGTTACGTCTTTGGGAGACCCCAATCTAGACAATACGTCTATGGGACTGTATAGGACAGTGGTGGCGAACCTAAGGCATGGGTGCCGGAGGTGGCACTCAGTGCCATCTAATTGGGCACGTGGGCCATCACCCAGCAAGGAGTTCACCAGACAAGGTCTTCTCCTGAAGTCAGAGAACATCCAGGCCTCACATAGAACTTTTAAAGTGTAACATCCTTGACTTCCTGGAACTACAGGAGACGGGTGATGACAGAGCTGGTCATCCTTGGGTCCCCCGTCCACTGATTTTTCCTGTTTGGGAGAAGCTACAATGATAATCAGAATTTCTCCTCTTTCTACTGTATTGGTTTCCTCAAGACGCTGATGCGATTGAAAGCCGTGAACAAGAAATTATTGCTTAAGTTACCATGTTGGCACATTGCGATAAATAATTGGGTGTTGTTTGTACTTTGGGCACTTTGTCACTTCACCATCACTGGTATAGAGAATGCCTGTTTAATTGCAGGGAGTTTACCAATTTGGGTACCAACCCAATCATAACGACGTTGGTTCCAGAGGGACTCATGATATTGTGTGGTGGTGGTCTGCATGTACGACCATAGCTCCAATAACTTCTATGGGGTCGCTGGAACTACGGATTCGGCAATCGTGTGGGAGTCATGTGAGGGATGCAGCAGTCCACCCCTGAGATCATACACTTACTCCTTATTTATATGTGTAATCTCCTGTAAGTAAATATATAGGGAAATATATAGAATGTAAAAAAATGGCAACATTTTTAATATAATCAAAACATACTGTATCATTGAGGATTTCTTGTGCAGACATTATGTTATATTGTGTTACTTTACTCCAATATATATATATATATATATATATATATATATATATATATATACACTCACCGGCCACTTTATTAGGTACACCTGTCCAACTGCTCGTTAACACTTAATTTCTAATCAGCCAATCACATGGCAGCAACTCAGTGCATTTAGGCATGTAGACATGGTCAAGACAATCTCCTGCAGTTCAAACCGAGCATCAGTATGGGGAAGAAAGGTGATTTGGTGCCTTTGAACGTGGCATGGTTGCTGGTGCCAGAAGGGCTGGTCTGAGTATTTCAGAAACTGCTGATCTACTGGGATTTTCACGCACAACCATCTCTAGGGTTTACAGAGAATGGTCCGAAAAAGAAAAAACATCCAGTGAGCGGCAGTTCTGTGGGCGGAAATGCCTTGTTGATGCCAGAGGTCAGAGGAGAATGGGCAGACTGGTTCGAGCTGATAGAAAGGCAACAGTGACTCAAATCACCACCCGTTACAACCAAGGTAGGCAGAAGAGCATTTCTGAACGCACAGTACGTCGAACTTTGAGGCAGATGGGCTACAGCAGCAGAAGACCACACCGGGTGCCACTCCTTTCAGCTAAGAACAGGAAACTGAGGCTACAATTTGCACAAGCTCATCGAAATTGGACAGTAGAAGATTGGAAAAACGTTGCCTGGTCTGATGAGTCTCGATTTCTGCTGCGACATTCGGATGGTAGGGTCAGAATTTGGCGTCAACAACATGAAAGCATGGATCCATCCTGCCTTGTATCCACGGTTCAGGCTGGTGGTGGTGGTGTCATGGTGTGGGGAATATTTTCTTGGCACTCTTTGGGCCCCTTGGTACAACGCCACAGCCTACCTGAGTATTGTTGCTGACCATGTCCATCCCTTTATGAGCACAATGTACCCTGGCTACTTTCAGCAGGATAATGCGCCATGTCATAAAGCTGGAATCATCTCAGACTGGTTTCTTGAACATGACAATGAGGTCCCTGTGCTCAAATGGCCTCCACAGTCACCAGATCTCAATCCAATAGAGCATCTTTGGGATGTGGTGGAACGGGAGATTCGCATCATGGATGTGCAGCCGACAAATCTGCGGCAACTGTGTGATGCCATCATGTCAATATGGACCAAAATCTCTGAGGAGCTTCCAGCACCTTGTTGTATCTATGCCACGAAGAATTGAGGCAGTTCTGAAGGCAAAAGGGGGTCCAACCCGTTACTAGCATGGTGTACCTAATAAAGTGGCCGGTGAGTGTATATATATATATATATATATATATATATATATATATATATATATGTCATAGGCTGTTCATCTCATAGACATCACATCTAAATTTCAGAATACCCCTATTACATAATATTTTGACATGTCAACCACATAGTAAATAACCGGAGACAGAAAAATCGTGTTTATCTTTCTTCTTTAGATCTTGACCCAGAAAATCGTCTGCCGTCTACTGACAAACACAACATCACCCAGGAGGATCACAGGACTCAATAGGTTTCCTGTACAGACTGACATCTAGGTATGATGTTACGTGGATACAGAATAACAACAGAAGGAAAATTCTTGAAGTTTACCGCGCACCTAACCTCTCAACAAACTTTGTATAAATCTATAGTACAGTGATTGTCAAGGTCGGCTTCAGGTTACAGGAGGCCCCTGGGCGACAGAGCCTCAGTAGGTCCTTTTGCAGTGAACTCACGTGGCGGCATTAAAAATTCAGAAACTTTTTTATGTTCCCTAAAATATTCCCTAGTTTATCATCCCAAATAGCCCCTTTATGGCGATTATATATAAAACCCCTCTGCCCCGTATGGATTCATTAGATACGGACCCCCGCACCCCATATGCATTTCTTATCTACAGCCTTATGTGGCCCCCCCAGGAGCCCTGGGCCTTGGCACTTTCCCGGGGATGCCCAGTGCTGGCGTCGGCCCTGTGTGGAATAGCGCTAACGCTGTATATTATATGACTTTCATTTCACATTGTTTTAGAAGTTTTCCCCTCTGCGGGATCTCTCTCTAATTCACATTTGTCTTAGAGCTGGTGGCTGGAGACTAGCTGCTATAATATCTCCCATATACTGTACACAGAAAGTATAGGAAAATCTGCTCGCTCTCTCTCTCTCTCAGAAGCCTTGGCAGATCATATAGAACATAACAGAAATGGACCGAATGTGAATAAAGCACTTAGGGTTAGATAGTAACTTACTATTAGCTCCAGCAGCAGCTCATTGGGGGTCATTTACTAAGGGTCAAATTTGCGTTTTCCCGACGTGTTACCCGAATATTTCCGATTTGCGCCGATTTTCCCTGAATTGCCCCGGGATTTTGGCGCACGCGATCGGATTGTGGCGCATCTGCGCCGATATGCACGCGACGGAAATCGGGGGGCGTGGCCAAACGAAAACCCGACGAAATTTTAAAAAAAAATGTGTTGCGAAAATTGCACTTACCTTCACTCAGCCCGGCTCGGTGTATTCCAGTGTGTTCCGATGCTCTTCAGCGCAGCAGCGTCTGAGGAACTACCTTAATAAATCCCGGCCGGACCCGAATCCACCGCAGAGAACGCGCCGCTGGATCGCGAATGGGCCGGGTAAGTAAATCTGCCCCATTGTCTGCTCACTCCTCCCCTTCTCCATAGACTGCTATGTAATCTGATATCTTGTGCATCTTTCTCTTCCAGAGATTTCATAGTGAATGTCATATGTAAGTATATGAAAAACTTTTTTCTACTGTTGATTTATCTAATTTTTTTGGGGATGTTCAAAATTTTTGATCAGTTTCCTGCAGCCAGTAGGAGATTGCTATATACTATGTTATTCTATAATGTGACAGTACCCGGGGACCATTAAAACTTCTTATCTTTTTTTTTGGGGGGGAAAGGGTGCTGGTTCTGTGGAATCAGGAGATTGGTGACCGATCCTTAGGTCTGACCATCAATATCGGGTCAGAAGAGGTCAAACTCTTAGCACCTTGTTGTAGCACTGGGGTGCTCATGTTTTTAATATGGTCTAGTTACACTGTGGGGGTCATTTATGATTGACATTCAAACGGAAAACTGGGGGAAAATCTTTTTACCCCGGCTGCGCCTCTTGGGCCTCAATTTATGAAGTGTCGGTGCCACAATTTTGGTGTTTTCCGAAACTCTAGTGTTCTTTTTTGCAGAATCCAACAGTTTTTTTGTGAATCCAACAGTTTTTATTTTTTTAAAATCAATATGTGGCACATTTTTTAGCGCAAAATTATCAGCTATAAGTAAGTCTAGGGAGTTCTAAACCTTTCAGTCCGTTCGCTAATTCATTAATCCCCTGTGCAACAAACTTATATCCCACTGAAAAATATAGCACGGTTCCATCGCAACCCTGCGCCCAAAATAATAAATGAGCCCATGTGCTACTCAGTTTGGATGGACAGAGGAGAAAAAGAAGGAAACACCGGTGGGGGGGATTCATTATTGACTATCAAACTTTCTGCGCTAATTGCCCCTTATTTATGAAGTGTTGGCATCACAATATTGGTGCTTTTCGGACACTCGCAAATGTTTCTTTTTTTGGCCGCACAATTTGGGCACCGCTACGGAATCCAGAACTTTTTCTGCGCTTCTAGTTTCGCGACACTTTTTTTGGTGCAATTTTTGGTGCGCACTTAGAGTCATGGGGGGATATTTATCAGGACCTCTGCGCACCGCCAGTGGCACAGAGGCCCTGAAATAATCGCAAATGCTAGCTTATTGCTAGCTTTTGCGATTATTTTCCCCAATCCACCACCTTCACGCCAGTCGGGCGTGAAGGGGCGTGAAGGGGGGCGTGGCCGGCCGAGCGGGGGGGCGCGGCCGGACGGGAGTGGGTCGGCGCAGGGCGTTACTGTCCCCGCGCCTGCGCACTCGCTGCTGCCGGCGACTTTTCATACGTGAAAAGTCGGCGGTTGAGTTTTTTTCTACGCCAGGCAGGGCCTGGCGTAGGATAAACGCTGCGCAGCTGGCAGCCCGATACATCAAGAGGCAGAAGCCTCTTCATGTATCGGGCTGCGAATTTGCAGCGGCGGGGCTATCATACGCTGGCGCACGAGCACCAGCGTATGATAAATATCCCCCTCGGATTCTATTTCATCATCATGACTGTGGAGACAGTTCTTACCCTTTCCGGTTCGGCACCAATTCATCATATCGCAGTGAAAATTATAGCACGATTTGTGTTTGGTGCTCCAGCACCCAACAAATTGACCTTAAAGACACTTCCTTGGACAGAGTATTGATGGGTGAGGTTGAGCTGAAGGTGTCAGACCTGATGCTCCCATAATGATGGATTCACAAGTCATTGTTTACAAGGGGTGTTCAGCTAATAGAGAGATTAGTGTCCATCTGATAGACTACTTGGGAAATAGCCAGAGACAGGGCGCTAAAGCCCCAGGCTACAAACACTTATCCTCTTTACAGGTAATTAACACTTACCTGCCGGCAGCACACAAATTACCACCGAAAAATGGGAAAATAAACAATGGGAAACAAAGGACCCAACTTGTTACAAACTATCACACTGATAAGTAAGTGTAGGGGGCGGCACCCGGCTCATGGATTCCGCAGCGGGGTGAAAGTAGATATGAATAGGGTTACCTGAAAAAACATTGCATCTACTATAATCCTCCCCAAGAATGCAGAACCACTGCTGCCTTTACCGTAGTTACTTTAATGTTTCCATGCAAAATACACACATTTTTTATTATTTTCAAAAACAATTTTTTTTTTTTTTTTTAAATGATTTTCATGCAATTTAAATCCTTAGGGAGAACAATTAAAAAATTCACAATGCAAGTTGCAGCTTAATTTGGAGCACACCCAAAAAATGCACAGAAATTGCAGAAAGTGAGGAAAATTGCAGTAAAAACAAATTATGGTGCAATGAGACAAAAAAACATTATCAACGTATCATGGAGAGGAGCTGCTCCTCCTCTTTTTTTTAACTCCACTCCTGGTTTGGACATCAAATATGGCATCTGAAAAACTAAATGTGTGAACGCATCTTTAGGAACGATGGTTAAAACCCAGGGGTGTAACTAGGAGAGGCAGGGTCCCAAAGCAGACTACTCAATGGGGCCCCCTTACCCCCTTTAGAAAATATAGATTTGTATACTCACCCACTATTACTGTGGAAGAAGTGCATCATATGTACATATTATGCTGCACAATGTGTGTCAGGTCGGATGCTAAGGCCCCCTGACACTGTGGGCCCCATAGCAGTTGCTAAGACTGCTACCGTAGTAATGATGTCCCTATTAAAACCCCACAACTTTGGTTCATACATTCAGTTTTCGATGTCCAAACCAGGAGTAGGGTGAAAAGGGGGGAGGAAGAGCACCTCTCAATGATATGTTCTCACCTACTATGATCCACACCTGCTTTTGGATTTATTATACTTCATGAGGACGGGTTTTGTATGAATATATTAGGTTTAATTGATATCCCTAAGCCACAGGATAGGAAATAATAATCTCATTAATTGAGGTCCAACTACTGATCAAGAGAATAAAGATTCAAATATGCCCTTATTGTTGGGGTTTTGGCAGTAGCATAACAAGACCCCTGTGGGCCCCAGTACAAACTTGGCATCAGGGTTCCATATATCTAAACTCTCACTGACACCCCCCATCCCACACATTACACTCGATAATACACACAACCCCTCACTAATAAATATCCAGCAGCCTCCTCTCATTAATAACACATCCAACAGGGCCCCTTGTTCTAAAAAAAAAATAGTATTTGCCCTCCTCCATCAATTGTATACATTGATTGTCTTCCCCATTCATTGGCCTGCTATCTTGTATATATACGACTGTGGACTCTGCAAACGCTGTGGCCATAATCATTACACCCCTGGTAGTCAGTCAATCACATGTCCTGTGGCTCCTATTAACACTAAGGGAAACTGCTGAGCACAGCGCTTGGGTTTCTCCAGCAACCCTAATCACAGTATAAGAGAGGCCACAGATACCTAAGTACCGTGCTTCGCAATTTTTAAAGCACATGACATATACTTGACCTGCAGTACTAATCATTAGTGAGAACAGGACTCTTATTATTGTCATGAGCTGGACCTCTCCTTATCATATTGTTATTCCCCGTCCTGTGTATAGGGGATGCAAAAAATAAACTTAAAGGACCCAAATGTTATTGTACTCATAGTACTCCCATACATCCATCACTATGTGGATGTCATTACTCAAGGTCAGGTAATGTCAGGTCAGATGTAGTCCTGACACGACCCTCACCCCGTCACTTCCTAATGAGGGGGATACCTGTCACATCTGTCTGTTGGAATGACAACATGTACAGAGCAATAACTCAGTGACCCCCGAAGAGGAAAACCCCTAACCCTAACCAATTCTCGGAACTAGAAGGTGAGAAGTTAATAGGTTTGCAATGTGCTCATCACCTGGACGCTTCTTGTGTCACCTCGAATAAATCCAGTCACGGCTATGGGTGACTGGAAGTGGGCTCAGTTCACGATCTCAGTGGGATCGTACAAACACCCTATAGGGGTCTAAATAACTAAATAACTAAACTACCATATTTTTCGGACTATAAGGCGCAGAAAAATCCTTTGATTCTCTCAGAAATCGAAGGTGCGCCTTATAGTCCAGTGCACCTTCTATATGAACCGTACTTACAGACAACAGCTTCCCTGAACTGTGCACAGGTCTGCCACCTGCTGGTCATTCATCTTTATAATCCGGTGCGCCTTATATATGAACCTAGACGTTTTAGCAGGCATTTATTGATGGTGCGCCTTATAATCCGGTGCCCCTTATATATGAACCTAGACATTTTAGCAGGCATTTATTGATGGTGCGCCTTATAATCCAGTGCGCCTTATAGTCCGAAAAATACGGCAAATGCTGTTGGCTATATTACAGGATTGTAGCTTCTCCAAGTGTACTAGAAGAGTGTCCTCACACTGCTGTACTCTGAGCTCAGTCTACAATGAGCTATGTAAAAGCTCTATCTGATTTTTGGTTGTAAGCTGCAGTATTCACAGTATAAAAGGGGGGCCGCAGGACAGCTCAGTGCAGAGAGATAAGAGCACAGCAGTGTGAGGGCACATCCATGGAGCTACAATGCTCGAATATAAATCCATATTTCACAGTCCTGCAAATAGATATGATTGGACAGGTCTAATCAAAACTGCTGACAGATTCCCTTTAAGTTTGACAGCTATTTTCACCATTCAAAGCTGAGCTGGGCATGCATGTGTTCTTCGCAGGGAGAGGGGAATGAGCCTGTTCTAGATGCCAAAGGTTTTCTAATGTGAATTTGACTGATCCAATTGTCGCACTGCGGCACAGGAGCTTGAAGTTACGTCTCAGCATGACAGATAATAAGGCAGAGAATATCAATGTTTTATTTATTTTTGCATGACATAGTAAGAAATATACACAACATACAAGGTAATGGAGAGCCAAGAGCAGACATCAACCACTACAATGAATGTCTTGCTTCAGTCTAATATTAGAGTTCCTCTTGCTCTATGGAGCCATTCACATGAGAGTATCTAGTCAAAGGCAGGATGCAGGATTGTCATCTGTATTGCGGTGGTGAACCCCTATTGAAGGACATCTACCACCAGGATGAAGGATTGTAAACCAAGCACACTGACTTATACAGAATCTGTGCAAAGATACATGGGATGTAGTGCTCAGTATACATGATAACTTCCCAAGATTCATACACAAAGTACAGAATTATTTTCCCAGACCCAGACAGCAATAGAGGGTAAAAATCCAGCTGATAACAGAAGCAATTACACAGGTATTACACCATCTTATTTATAATACCCTGCTACTCACCAGAGATAACAATTAACATTCCCTGTAAAGAGGCCATTCATGAGTCCAGTAATCCGGCTATCAGGACCTCCAGATCCTCTGCCATGATAGCAGATGCATTATATATCTACACATACTGTATATCTGTCTATCTACATATGTATCTATCTATAGAACTACAAAACTAGATAGAGATAGATAGATAGATAGATAGATAGATAGATAGATAGATGATAGATAGATAGATAGATAGATAGATAGATGATAGATAGATAGATAGATAGATAGATATAGATAGATAGATAGATAGATAGATAGATAGATAGATAGATAATAGATAGATAGATAGATAGATAGATAGATAGATAGGTGATAGATAGATAGATGATAGATAGATAGATAGATAGATAGATAGATAGATAGATAGATAGATAGATGATAGATAGATAGATAGATAGATAGATAGATAGATAAATAGATATAGAGATAGATAGATAGATAGATAGATAGATAGATAGATAGATAGATAGATGATAGATAAATAGATAGATAGATGATAGATAGATAGATAGATAGATATAGAGATAGATAGATAGATAGATAGATAGATAGATGATAGATAGATAGTTATTGATAGACATTTATACATTTTATTACACTCATTTCTCTTTCTTTCTATCTATAAACACACATTGCTCTGCCTATCTTTGTATCCATCTTACAAGAAATATATATAATATGTAAATATATAAGCACAGATGAATATTTATCTGCCTTTTTTATTTCTTTAATCTATCTATTCATATATATATATACATCAGTCTATCGTTCTACCTAAATATCTGTCTGTCTATCTCATATTCATGTTTATCTTTTTATCTATTTACTCTTTCTGAGTTCATTTTTTACCAAGTCAGTAATGTAATCCTGAGCTTTCTATCACTTTTTATGTAAAATAATTTTCTGTATATCTCCTTGCATTTTCGATGCAAAAGTATTGCAAAGATTTTTTTTATTATTTTTAAATATTTTCTGTATTTATTACAATATAAAACGAAACAAAGCAATATATCTACATTTACACATAGTTTGTCAATGTATTTGGTTTTTATTTGATCTCTTAGCCGACTACATCATTCAGAGACTTTTCAATCTAATTTATTGGATTGTTTGCAATATTCACTCCTATAATGAAAAACCTAATCATCCACATATAGTAATATACTATGAGGGAATTGTAGGTTATAAGACTAGTGACTTGTACTAACTTCAGAATATGTGTATTACATATGAGGGGACATGTGGAGCCGACTTCATTCCTGCAAAGGTGATTTCTTGAAGGAAAATCGCAAAGACAACAAGTAAATATTCTTTTAAGTTCTGATCTGCTTCCTATGCATTAGCTCTTGTGTGGACCACACAACTGTGTCCTGGCATTACACTATATATCTGTACATAGCATGCAATGTTAGGTGCCCCCAGCACCCACCTGTGTCCTGGCATTACACTATATATCTGTACATAGCATGCAATGTTAGGTGCCCCCAGCACCCACCTGTGTCCTGGCATTACACTATATATCTGTACATAGCATGCAATGTTAGGTGCCCCCAGCACCCACCTGTGTCCTGGCATTACACTATATATCTGTACATAGCATGCAATGTTAGGTGCCCCCAGCACCCACCTGTGTCCTGGCATTACACTATATATCTGTACATAGCATGCAATGTTAGGTGCCCCCAGCACCCACCTGTGTCCTGGCATTACACTATATATCTGTACATAGCATGTAATCTTAGGTGCCCCCAGCTGATAACTGTGTAAGTGGCTTCTTGTGCCCACTATAGATCGGAATGCCCATGTAGCAGAGCCCTGGCACAGCAGGGTTAGTATAATGCCATATGTTGCTATACCTTGTACACAGGGCATGCAGGGATTTGTAGTCCCACCAAGGAGGGAGTTGCAGGTTTAGTAGCAGCAGCTAGTGCTGTGTCCCAGGACTGAGCTCATCTGCATAGGTGAAAGGCTATCTAGGACCATTAGGGGTGGGCTGAGTAATTAATACCTTTGACATTGTGTTGGGGAATTGGGAGGCGCCGGGAGTTTTACTCTGTGATATATAAGACAGGTCTGAGGAGGGAGAGCAGCACCTGGTCTGTCTGGAGACAACCCAGATGACATTTACTGAGGGGAATCTGAGAGGTTTTTGTTTATGAATTTGGCAAATTTCTCCTTCTACTCAGGCATGTGCACCATGACTGTGGACTCTCAGCCTTCTCCCAATGAGGCTTCCAGCCCTATGGGGAGTTCACCCAACCTGTCCATGGAGTCTCCAGGCTCGGTGAGAGTCAAGGAAGGAGTTTCCATCAAGTCTGAGCCTAAGGGGAGCTGTAGTCCCATTGAGGAGAACATCTCTGGCCAGCATGAGGAACACATCCAAACTTCAGGTGGAAGGAGAAGAAAACGTCCAGTCCAAAGGGGGAAACCACCCTACAGCTATATAGCCTTGATAGCAATGGCTATAGCCAACTCTCCAGAGAGGAAGCTCACCTTGGGTGGTATCTACAAGTTCATCATGGAAAGGTTCCCCTTCTACAGAGAAAACTCGAAGAAGTGGCAAAACTCCATCAGACACAACTTGACTCTCAATGACTGTTTTGTGAAAATCCCCAGGGAACCTGGACACCCAGGTAAGGGTAACTACTGGACCTTAGACCCTGCTGCAGAAGACATGTTTGACAATGGTAGCTTCTTGAGGAGGAGAAAGAGGTTCAAGAGAACAGACATCACCACTTACCCTGGGTACATGCAGAACAGCAGTGCTTTTACTCCAACCCCAGCTGGAAGACCATCCTTTTCCAATAGCCTTTACTCCAGTGTAGGATCTGGGTACAGCCACCAGATACACCCTACATCCCACCATCACCACCCAGCTATGGTCCATCACTACCAAGCACCTGGTGGATCTGCCCAAGCCCAGCACAGGATGTTCAGCATAGACAGCTTGATAAATCAGCAGTCCATGATGCAACCATCTCCAGGATCAGAACTCAACCATCACTCCCTTGGGTTGAATGGGGACCTTGAGAATTTGGGTAACAGCTGCTCTGTAGGAGACCTCTCTTGTTTCCAGACTCAATCAGTCAGTCCCACTGGTGTGGGGTCTCTAATGAACAGATCTAATAACCCAATGTCCTCCAACCTGACCTATTCCTACTCCTCATCTCCACCTCATATCTCTGTGCCACAAAGCAGCTATTCCCCCAATAACTCTCAGATCTATGGCACATCCAACAGACTCTCCATGAGGCCTGCAGCCTGCATAGGACACACAGAACAACTGCTGACATTACCAGCTCCACAGATGAATGGGGTTTGTCAGTACAATAACAATTCCTACATGAGGCAACCCAACTTTTCCTCTGGACTTGAAAGATACATGTAGATATTATTTTATTACTTTTCTATTTGACTTCAGACATTCCAGAACTTTATGGTTGATGCTTCTATTCCAGGTGATGTCATATGTGACTTCTCATGCACTGACTGTGTGATATGTGATGTTTTATATGGTTTTTTTGGCATTTTTACCGATACAGTTCATTGTAGCACAGAAATAAACATTGTCTTCAGGTGAAAAGAGTCAGATATTCCTCATTTCATTCCTGATGCAGAAGAAAATATCTACCGTATTATGTGTATATATGTTTGTATCTACCCATATACAAATCTATCAGTCTTTATTATATCTATGTGCCTATCAAAAGACAAAGGGGTCACCTTGGTCTGATCCTTGGAGGTTGTTTTCATCTATCCATCTATAGAAAAAGCAGCACTTAAGATAAAATAGTGAGAACATTTGGATTTATTTCATACAATCTCAAGCTTGGAGCCTTGAATCTTGCAAATATATAAAATAAATCCTCATTTTTCACAATTTTTGTCTGCAGTGCTGATTTTTTTTCTATATTTCTATGTTATCGCATGCGCCCATTTGTATAAGTCTTTTTCTCCAACCAGTCTTTTCTGTTTCTCTGGATTCTATCTCATATCTATTTATCTATCTCATATGTATCTCATATCTATCTATCTATCTATCATCTATCTATCTATCTATTATCTATCTATCTATCTATCTATCTCATATCTATCTATCATCTATCTATCTATCTATCTATCTATCTATCTATCTATCTATCTATTATCTATCTATCTATCTATCTATCTATCTATCTCATATCTATCTATCATCTATCTATCAATTATCTATGTATCTATCTATCCATCTATGTATCTATCTATCTATCTATCAATTATCTATGTATCTATCTATCTATGTATCATCTATCTATTATCTATCTATCTATCTATCTATCTATCTATCTATCTATCATCTATCTATTATCTATCTATCTATCTATCTATCTATCTATCAATTATCTATGTATCTATCTATCTATGTATCATCTATCATATATCTATTATTGTTATAGCTATGCATCATCTATATATCTATCTATCTTTGATATATTTATGAATTATCTACCTTCCTTTTTTATCTTTTTGTACTTGCTTCAGAAGAAAAGTGACCATATTTGGCTTCTATTAGACTGTTCTGCTGCTATCTATCTCATATCTATCTCGTATCTATCTATCTATTATCTATCCATCTATTATCTATCTATCTATCTATCTATCTATCTATCTATCTATCTATCTATCTATCTATCAATCTATCATCTATCTATCATCTATCTATCTATCATCTATCTATTTATCATCTATCTATCTATCTATCTATCTATCATCTATCTATTTATCATCTATCTATCTATCTATCTATCTATCTATCTATCATCTATCTCATATCTATTTATCATCTATCTATCTATCTATTATCTATTTATCATCTATCTATCTATCTATCTATCTATCTATCTATCTACTATCTATCTATCTATCTATCTATCTATCTATCTATCTATCTATCTATCATCTATCTATCTATCTATCTATCATCTATCTCATATCTATCTATTATGTATCTATCTATCTATCATCTATCTATCTATCTATCTATCATCTATCTCATATCTATCTATTATGTATCTATCTATCTATCATATATCTATTATTGTTATAGCTATGCATCATCGATATATCTATCTATCTTTGATATATTTATGAATTATCTACCTTCCTTTTTTATCTTTTTGTACTTGCTTCAGAAGGAAAGTGACCATATTTGGCTTCTATTAGACTGTTCTGCTGCTTTTCTTTTGTCTATCTATTTATCTATCTAGACATCTAGATCTCTAGCTACAAAAATAGCAAAAATAGCGAAAAGGGTGGTTCTTTATTCCATATAATCTGCAATGTTGTGCTGCTTACTATCTATTTGGAGAACCCCAAGCCCCCAACCCCAAGATAGATAGTATATGATAGATAGGGAGATAGATGTTTAATAGATAGATGATTGATAGATAGATAGATGATAGATAGATAGATATGAGAGATAGATATTAGTGATAGAGATATATAGATAGAATAGGAACGTCCAAGTAGCACAACTCCAATAAATCAATTATTAGTTGTTCTGCTTAAACTATTCAATATCCATCTATCTATTAAAAATATCTGCAAAAATAAATTATATATATATATATATATATATATATATATATATATATATGTTATATATCTGTTCATACAAATACTGTACATGCTTTTTGTGCCTTATGTGAGTCTATTTTTTGCACCTGATTTGTCTTTGTCTTTGTTATTGCGCAATTATTTAATGTTAATTATTTAATCAATGTTAAATAAGGTGAAAAAAACAGGAAGCAGGAGAAATACAAAGACAAATTAGGCTCAAACCAGGAAACTGCTACACGGAGAACTCCGTCAAACTGCTGGAAAAAGACGCAAATTGCACAAATACCCTAATGCACTCAAAAAGTCAATAAAATACAGCCAAAAAGGTGCACCAGACTAAGATTAATGACCCCCCCCCCCCCTTATCTCCTATCTGTCTAGTTTATATCTGCAGTATCTACTTACTTTACAGGATCTCATGGCGATTGTTTCCCTAAGGCTAATTTTACACTAACTTCCTTCCCTCCGTTCCTTCCCTCCGTTCCTTCCCTCCGTTAAGAAAAGTAAAGAGCGGAGGTTCAACGTATGAATTAAAAAGCGCATTGACATCAATGTATATTTTATGTCATCCGTTAGGGTCAGTTTGTCAGGGATCAATTATTCATGCGTTTGTTTCAAACAGAGAAAAAGTTCTGCACCCTCCGACATTTTTTCCATTGCAAAAAACGCAATGGATAACGGATCCGTGCCTAAACGGAACATAACGGATGACATAAAATTTACATTGATGTCAATGGGATTTTTAACTGATACATTGAAGCTCTTTACTTATTTAACAGAGGGAAGGAACCTTCTGTTACATTCTATTGCAAATCTGTTACAATAGCAAAAAAAAAAAAAGGCACCGGCTGCAGAACTATTTTTTCCACTATTTCATAATGGAAGGAGGGACGGAACCTGCTGAACCTAAGTGTGAACTGAGCCTAATTCAATTTTTTTGCCTCCAGTTCTTCTGAATTCTTCTCACCCCCCAAATACGTCTATTTGATTTTTTCAGAAGTGCAGAACCTGGACCGGTACATTGGGTCATGCATCACAAAGTTGTAGCAAGACTGAGATTCATAGATTCATCATCAGGTGCAGAGAGGAAAACTATTCTCCTTGTCTTTCTATTTACATAATAATAATAATTATTATTATTTATATATATCGCTCCATCAAATTCCTCAGCGCTTTAGAGATTATGTGGAACATAAACAAATACATTAGATAGTGTTAACTTTGCCATAAAACAGAAGGAATGAGGACCCTACACACAAGAGCCCACAGTCCACAAGGACAAAGGGGGCGACACAAGAGGTGCATGAGCCTGTACAATGGTCCAGCCAATCCCCACAAGGGAATGTAACAAATAATAATATGATAAACAAAATATTTGTACATTAATAATTCCTTTATAATAATAATAATTCCTTTTATGTATATAGCGCACACAGATTCCGCAGCGCTACACAGAACTTGCCAAATCGGTCCCTGTCCCCAATGGGGCTCACATTCTAATCAACCTAGCAGTATGTTTTGGAGTGTGGGAGGAAATTGGAGGACCTGGACTAAACCCACGCAGAAACAGAGAGAACATACAAACTCTTTGCAGATGTTGACCTGGATGGGACTTGAACCCAGGTCCCCAGCGCTGCAAGGATGTAATGCAATATAATAACATTCTAGATGTCATACATTGTTTCTGTTTTGTTTATTATGAAGAAGTCAACATGAAATCAGTGTTATGTTAAAAGCATAAAAAGCAACATAAAAAAGTGTTATGTTAAAATTATTGATTTGACTAATATTATCTGGAGGAGTAAGTTCTAAATAGATGGATAAGAAAGAAATAAAGAAGTAAGTAAATAGATAGATTGCTATGTAGATATGAGATACATAGATGATAAATGTGAGAATAGAGGGCGTAGAGTTGGTGACTACTCTGCTGCTATGCCGGTTGGGTATGGAGGGGGCGGTGCCAGGATGCCTCGTGGGCGGCAGCCTAGGGGGGGGCGCAATTTTTATAATTGTAACCCCAAACTAATTTTTTTGGGTCCCTGTGACAATTGGATTTTAAAATGCTGGATTGTCATAAGAACCAGGATTAACAATAAATCTTCACTACAGACGCCTGTGATAACTGTTACAACTGATTATTGTAGCCTAAGGCTAAAGTGCAGTAATTACCAACATCCAGAGGTCCGTCTGTAACTAGGGGTCATCTGTAAGTCGGGTGTTCTTAAGTAGGGGACCGCCTGTATACATATATATGTATGAGACACTATACAGCTCCATAGCTGGGATTTTCTTACAGATTTTGATCAGGGCCCATACGTTTTAAGATGCATGTCTCTGAGGGTCCTATTCCAGGGACCCCCATTGACAGACAGATAGTCCATTTTGTCCCTGTTGCTGTATATACACAGGGACTATGATTGTCAGACCTGCTGAGAGCACATGAGGACATCTCTCCATAGTATTACGGTCACAATCTGACTGATTGGGACATTAGCCTCATCCGTAAAATACAGACCCTCCCCCATAATCTATGGGAAGATATCGCCCCCTACAGGCTTCCTCTCTCCATTTGCTATGCGGATGATTTTAGAATAGAATAAATATTTCTATAGCGCAATCATATTCTGCAGCGCTGTACAGATCATGGGGGACCTTCATATATAGACAGAATAAAACATCAGGGAGAAATATTCTGGTCAGATAACACAATATCAGTGAGAGGCCTGCGCACCAGAGCGTACAATATACAAGGGTCATGCCATTGAAGGAAATCTACCACCAGGATGAAGGATTGTAAACCAAGCACACAGATATACTGGTAGGATCCGCTCTTCTTTTAGCTTCTTAAGTATACATATTTATAACATATAAAAAAATATGCAAATGAGCCTCAAGGGCTCCAGGTTCCATAAATGTCAATGGAGCCTGGAGACCTTCAGACTAATTTGCATAATTGTTGAAACCTTTTTTCCTATTGGGTGTGTTTTGCTACATCTTTGCTAAACCTAAAGCTACACCTCTGTTTCGGGTACAACTGCTGGGACCCCCCACCGGTGTCTTGTCTCCCATGTGAATAGTGTGGCAGGTCTGGCTTGTGCAATGTCCATTCCCAATCTATAGGACTGGAGAGAAAGCTGAGTACAGCGCTCTGTCATCTCCCGCCAGTGCTATAGTGAATGAATGCCAGCAGCACCTGTGGCAGCCTGAACCTCGTTCCTTACAAAATATATTATTATTATTATTATTATTCTCCTCATTATCCGGATTCCTTCCTTTTCTTTCAGTGTGAATGGGAACATAATAAACCCCTACAATATCTGCTGCCCTATTATGATGGTAATATTCCCCTTTTTAGGGCAAATTACTGCCATGTTGCAGTTCACTTTCATGGCCAGTAGGTGTCAGGATTGCAGTAACAAATCATCAGTGGAAAAGTTGAATCAGTTGGGGCAAGAGCGCCACCTAGTGGCCAAAAGTGGTACTTATTCAATTATCATGTCAAGTATAGATACATTTACATTTCTTATGTGCTAGAATCAATAACTGGGGACAGATGACCTTACCGGGGAACAAGATATAACAGATTTATAGAGTTATAGTTTAAGTATAAGCTTCACTGTATCATCTGTGCACTTTGGAAATGATAGGGTTAAAAATTCCAGATGACATTAGAATTTTCCATTGTGACTATTGAGGCCTTCAGTAGCTGTTCCTCCCTATCCCCCCTATACACAAAGCCCCCCGGGTTTGGCTGAGCATGCATGTGTTTTCAATGGAAAGAGTGGAATAAGCTGCTGCGAGGCAACTGTAGCGTCTTATCTCCTGTAAGGAAATGGTAACAGGACATGTAAAATTCTATATGACTGATCCTTCTGCTGGGGGAGAATCAGGAGACCACCTTACACCCCCGATACAACCCCCAATACACATTATACGGTGAGGGAAGCTCCATACTAATGTATAATGTGAGTTTTCCATGTTACAATGTGACTAAATGTATTTATAATCAAAACAATTTATAATACAAATATTTTTCATTACATTCCTTCTATTTCTCATTATTTATGGATATTATTTAGCTGTTTGTTCCCCTGTTTCCTAATAGCTCACACATTTAGTACATTGTTCTTGAAATTGGCCCTTGCCAGATATGAATATGGTGTAAGTACTTATAGGGCTAATGTATGCCAGTATATCATGGCGCCCCTAACCCCCGGCACACGCCGAATCTATCGGGAGGGGCACTAAGTAAGGCTTAGTTCACACTACTGTTCAAACCTCCGTTTCGTACCTCTGTTAAAAATACGAAAGAACAAAGATTTAATTTATCAATGAACCCCTAACCGATGCACGCCGTAATAGTACGGCGCGTCGGGTGGAGGTACATGGAGAGAGCTCACGGGCTGAGCCCTCTCCATAGCCGGTAAGTGTTTGCTGCATATTGCAGCAAAGACTTACTGGTAACAACCGCAATTGGTGATAACACCCCACCGTGGCTCCCCCATAACAATGTGCGATTTTCACATTTTAATGAATAAGTTGGAAAATCCCCTTATACTGCCATACCGTAGTATGGCAGTATATGGTAGGATCGATCAGACAACCTAGGATTAATGTACCCTAGGGGTTCTGAAAAATAGTAAAAATTAAAAAAAAGTTAAAAAAAATATATAAAAATTCAAATCACCCCCCCCCCCCTTTCCCTAGAACTGATATGAATATAAATAAACAGTAAAAAGCATTAACACATTAGGTATCGCCGCATCCGGAAATTCACGATCTATCAAAATATAATAACTTTTTTTTACTGCGTTTAACCCCGTAACGGAAAATAGCGCCCTAAGTCGAAAATGGCACTTTTTTGCCATTTTGAAAAATATATAAAATTCTATAATAAGTGATCAAAAGGTCAAACAGTCCTAAAAATGTTAGCATTGAAAACGTCATCAAAAGTTGCACAAAATTACACAACCCACAGCTCCGTACACCAAAGTATGAAAAAGTTATTGGCGCCAGAAGATGGCAAGATCCCCCCCAAACATTTTGTACAGGAGGTTTTAATTTTTTTTAAATGTATGAAAACATTATAAAACCTATACAAATTTGTTATCCCCATGATCGCACCGACCCAAAGAATAAAGTATACATGTCATTTGGGGCGCTCAGTGAAAGCCGTAAAATCCAAGCCCACAAGAAAATGACGCAAATGCGTTTTTTCACCATTTTCACTGCATTTGGAATTTTTTTCCCGCTTCCCAGTACACGTCATGGAATATTCAATACCATCATTATAAAGTACAATTTGTTACGCAGAAAACAAGCCCAAACACAGTTTTTTATGTGTAAAAATTTAAAAGTTATAGATTTTTGAAGGTGGGGAGTGAAAAATGGAAATGAAATAACAAAAAAGGGGTTAAAATCCCAATTACTTCAATGTAAATTTTATGTCATCCGTTATGTTCCGTTTAGACAAGTATCTGTTATCCATGTATTTTTTGGTTGGAAAAATGATGGTGTGGGCAGTAGCTTTTTCTCTGTTTGAAAAAAACACCTGGATCACGAAATATCACATAAAATTTACATTAATGTCAATGTGATTTTTAACTGATACATTAAAACTTCATCCTTTACCATCTTTGACCTGTAGTGTGAACTCTGCCTTATTTGCATCTTGTTTCTCTCTGTGAATTGAGTTTCAAACATGTGGCGGTGACGCCTGTAGGTGGCGCTCTATGCTGCACTATAACTTGGTAAGAACTTTGAAGTCACTTAGTTCTGCACATCCATCGCATTATTCACCTATAGATATTTGTCATTACAATTGCCATCCGGCGTAATGGGCGAAGTAGTCGCAATTCCCTGCTCTGCTTCAGGAATTGCGACTAAATTCAAGCTTGTATGTCAGTTTCAGGAGTACAAGCCCCATGGTTCCCCAAAAAAAAACCCTTATGACAGGTTTGGGTTTTTTTACTGATGAGGTTGGAGAACCTGGTGTTGTGTTTTCTAACCAATGTTAAAGCCTTCCGTTTTTTTTTTTGCGGACGTGAAATAAAAAAAATCAAGGATGTAATGCGGACCAAAAACGGAAGCAAAACGTAGATAATGCGCAAAGGACATGCAACACACACTCAAGTGTGAACCCAGCCTTAATCTCATGGTTACTGAAGGCGTCTCACACTTTGCTACTATATGGGGTCTGCAGAAATCCCTGCACCCCTTAAAGGGGTTCTCCACAGCCAGCCAGTTAGGCTATCCACCGTATAGGGCCTAACTTACTGATTGGTGGGGGTCTCCGTGATTGGACCACCACAGATCTCTCGACATCAATCTGTTTTACCCCTGCTGCACTTGAGATGAGGAGAGCAGCCGATTGCGCATGTTGAATTGCGCATGTTGAATTGCGCATGCTGGATTGTGCATGCTGGATTGTGCATGCTGGATTGTGCATGCTGGATTGCGCCTGCTGGATTGCGCATGCTCAACAGCAAACAATGAAGATTACATGCGCAACACAGGTACACCAGATCCCCTTCTCGAGAACCGGGGCGGGGTCCTATCACTGAGACCACCACCAATCAGCAGGTAATGCCCTATCCCAGTGATGGCAAACCTTTTAGGCGCTGAATGCCCAAACAACAACAAAAACCCACATATTTTTTATCAAGTGTTGATGCGACAATTTAAGCAGTAACTTATTACTCCCTGCTCTGTCACAGGTTTAAATTGTATAGGCACCTGAGGACACCAATACAGTAGAAAGAAAGAGAAGAAGTTTGGATTATCATTGTACCTTCCTTCTAGGGTCCTGGGCTGCCTGGGACTGCAAGAGGCCTTGAGTTCTGTCTGGCGAACTCTGCGCTGGGGTGATGCTGCAGGTGCCCATAGAGAGGGCTCTGAGTGCCACCTCCGGCACCTGTGCCATAGGTTCGCCACCACTGCCCTATCCTGTGGAAAGGGTCTAACTTGCTATGGATGGAGAACCCCTTTAAGTACAGCTCCCCCTTCAGGTGAAGGGAAGTGACTTTCTTCTGCATAAATTTACTGAATTTACTAAATTTACTGAATTCTCCAGCCGGTGACTATTCTCCATTTGTCATATTTTGCTGTAAGTTGCACCATTTTTGGTAAATTTCATGCAATTGTTACCTCCATTTTTTTGCATTATAAATGAATTAATAAAAGTGAAAAAAAAAAAATATCTATAAGAGGAGCAGTTTGATGTGTGTGGTCGGTGCTGACATCATCCACCATCCACCATCCTCCTCCTCATCAGCAGCAGCTTCTCTATTATGTGACCTCATCCAGGGATCTGGTTCGTCTTCATATTCTCTCCCCATAGATTAACCATGAGATGTGTATCATATAGAGGGAGCACCCCCCCCCCTTACCTCCAGCTCCAATACCTATGGATTATGGGATCTAGGATCATGAAGAGGTCCCAGCTGCCTTTTCTGCCCCCCCCCCCCCCTCATTCCCTAAGCCAAATATTAATTAAGTAGATGTAATGATAGATTATGTTGATTTTGGGAAATATATCCGTTATTATTCCCATATCACTTATGGGAGGAATCCCTACTTCCCCACCCAAAACATGTCTAGATAATTAAAATTGTGCACCTAATACTAATGCTGATAGAAACTGATGTAGTCATTCTAAGTATAGATAAAGAAGAGAAATAATAATAGTAATAGTAATAATAATAATGGTTACATAGAATACAAATACATATCATAAAACGAATATAATAATAATTTTTGTATTCATTCTTATTTATTTTTTATTGGATTTATATTAAACAATAATATTATGCTATAAATTTTTATATGTAATTAATGTTGCTATTAATTCTACAAATATTTACTTTGATGGTGATGATTTATTACTTTATCATCATAATAAAAATCATTTGTGAACTATATCAATAAATGTATTTATATAGTTGACAAATTATTTTCATTATGATGATATAATGATGATATTTTGGTACTATTAATACTACTATTTATTATTATTATTATTATTATTATTATTATTATTTTGTGAGTAAAACAAAAAATACCGATTATTTTCTTTCTTATTATATAGTCTATTTCCCATAAACTTTCCTATCACAGCAAATCTTTGGAGGCAGAATGATCTCCCAAATAGAAATGCAAATCACAAATCAATTTTAATCTCAATACATTTCAAATATAACTGGATTAAATGCAAACGAATTCTGTTAAAATGGAGCTGTTTACAATAAGTAATTGCCAAAATTTCGTAGTGTAATGTGAAACAAACTCTCTGCAACATGCAGAGGAAAAACTATCAGGTCTTCTGTCGGAAGTAAAAATAATAGAAGATTATATTTAGTTGCGGTAATTGCGCGACTTTTCTGCACAGGCGCAAATTGTAGCAAACTAGCAAAAGTATATCGGTTTTTTAAGATCCCAATCTGCATAAAATTCTACACACAACTACATATTGAAGCCTTGTATTATTAGTTAGAAAACGAGTCTGATAATTTCCTAATATTTGAGTCCAAACATTGCGGTAAATTTAACAAAATGCAGTATAAAAAGCTACTTAAACTCTATCTAGTTTTCTATTAATTATATATATATATATATATATATAAGTAATCTCCTGTTTGTAATTTATGAAATATTTACACAGATAATGAAGGTAAAAATCAAATTGCTGTGAATATTGATTTACTTGCGGCAATTGTGCAAATTGCGGTAAATACGGTAAATGTAAGCCTAATCGTTAGATCTGGTCTGTTGATGTCTTCAGTGTATTTCAGGGCAGATTTTTCTATACTGGGAAGTCATAGATGATTTTATTTATCTCATTTTTTTAATAAACGATACAATTGGCAGTCGCAGCCATCAGCTCTGCTTCTGCTTTCTATGAATATGATCCAGATTGTAATATTGAGTTGTAATAGTTTTCTCTGCAGTATTTGCGATCCGGACAGCTGCATTGGATTATTATTAGTGATGGGGATCTTGGCAGTAAAGTCTCCCCCCACACCTGTTCTGGACAAGAATAAAGTAACCCCTTCCCCTCCACCTCCTTCCTTCTTGCTTCCTCTTTGAGTTTCTCACACCCCCAAGATGTTTAGGATACAAATTTAACGCATTGGGGGGAACCTTATAATCCATGCACCCAGTCTTGTGCCAAAAAAATACCCAGACAGTTCATTGTTGCCTTGGCACAGATGATCACAAGGGTCAATGTATTAATTTTGTATTCAGTGTATGTTCATAGAGAAAATAAGAGGAAGAGGTCTCCAATTGCTCATCACAAATGTATCCCCCCTCCTCCTCCTCCTCCCTTAGGCATCAGACCCGATCTCTGTGGCTCAGCACTTTCTACCATTAATATCGCAAATCACCTACAAGTCTCCCAATGAAAATGATAACTGCTCCCCCCTCCCCATCAGCTGGGGGGCGCCATAATCTAATTGCAAACTGGCAACGGGTGAATAAGACAAATCCAGAAGTAATATCCCCCCCATTATCCTGCGCCACAGATCTGCTGCAGCTTCACTATAGGAGCAAAGATCCAATCAACTAAGTCATTGGCTACATCATTGATATCTATATCATGACTTTATAGGGTTAATGGAGTCATCTAAGAAGAAAAGGAGCATAGTAATTACATGAAGGGAAAGGGAGACCTTTTAGTAGGGGGGGGGGGGGGATTCCTCCAGCTCATACTACAACATGTCCTATTATGGGGTGAAGCCAAATTGCTAAAAAAAAGACACAATTTGACAACATTTACTATTCGGTTTATGCTGGTGAATTAAATAGACTGAGGTTACAGTAAATACTATAGTAGTGCAGCAGTAGTAGATAATATTGTAGTTGTTTTTTACTGTATTTTAAGATTATAATATAGTATGAGATACTTTATACTTATAGACATATACTAAGCAGTATTATTAGTGAAGTGTTACAGTAGAACAGTAGTTATAACTATAATATGCTAATACCGTGCTACTATTACATATATATATATATAGTTACTATGACATATATATATATATATATATATATACATATATGTGTGTGTGTTTTACTAGCCACTAATTGAGCATATATATATATATATATATATATATATATATATATATATATATATATGGGTATTATCTTAATTACTGCTACTCTAATACTATTATACTGTCTACTGCTAACCTTGCTGCTATAATACTTACTTTTGTTATTATATATACTAATATACTACTACTAGATCTATACTTCTACTTTTTTTTACTACAGCTAGGGCAACTACTACACTAGGCTACACTATATATACATAGTAGTAGTAGTATAGTAGTGGTAGCTGCTAATAAAACAATAGGTATATAATTAGATCAAAGTAATTAGTAACTAGTGACATTGGTCCTTGTAGCATAGTAGTTATAAAGTAGAATCAGGGGCATATAAGTAGTGAATAATAGTAACACATAATAATAATACAACTCTAATATCGTATAGCAATAGTCAGTATAATGGCAATATCCCTAGTATTAATACATATCATTACATATTAGTTACTATAGTAATAAATGTGGATAGTGTAATAGTTGCCCCAGAAGTATAGATCTAGTAGTAGTATATTGGGATAGTCTATATAATACCGCCAGTGAGTATTATAGCCGCAAGTGTAGCAGTAGACAGTATTAGAGTATTACAGTAACAGTAATGAAGTTAATACCCATTAGTAGTATATGCTCAATTGGTTGCTTGTAAAACATTTTGTAATATCATTGTTGTTATAGCAGAAGTGAAGGATCTTTTTTGGGCTAGTAAAGTAGTAGTGACTAAAATACTAGTAAAGAGTATAATACAATTATATGGAAGTATAAAAGGTATAATATGGTAGTGGAAGGGTAGTAGCAGCGAGTATAGTATAATTATAGGGTATTATAGGGGTTTGTAAAGAAATATAGAGTATACTAGAAGTGTTATAGTAGTTAGTATAGAGGCAGGATACGGAATAATAGTGGTTTCTGTAGCAGTCATGATTACATATATGGGGCATTATAGGGGGTAGTTTAGTCGTAGTGAGTTTAATGGAAGTATGGGATATTATAGTGGTTAGTCTAGCAGTATTGATTTTAATACCAATATAATAGAGGTTATAACATCGGGATAGAATATAATACAAGTATAGGCTACTCTACTATCACTATAGCAGTAGTGAGTAGAATAGCAGCACAGGGTATAATAATGGTTAGTATAGTAGTTCAGAGTATTTGATTGGTTAATCTATTAATCTAGCAGTAGTGAATATAATAGTGTAGCATAGTATAGCAATATGGAGTATTATAGCAGTAGAGGGTATTATAGTAGCTAGTATAGCATTATAATCAGTTGTAATTATTATAATAGTATAGGAGTTGTGAGTAGAATAATGGCTACTATAGCAGTACATATATGCAGTGGTTAGTATAGCAATAGTGAATAAAGCAATGATTAGTAGAGTAGTACATATAACAGTTCTTAGCACAGCAGTAGTGAATAGAGTAGTGGTTAGTTCTAACCACAGTACATATAACAGTGGTTAATATAGCAGTAGTACATTTAATAGTAGTATAGCAATAGTAAGTAAAATAATGGTTAATGTAGCAGAAGTACAAATAATAGTCATTAATATAGCAGTAATGAATATAGCAGTGGTAAGTATAGCAGTATTTACAGTGGTTAGTGTAGCAGTATTTCATATAATAGTAAGTAGTATAGCAGTATATCATATACTAGTGGTTATAATTTAAATAGTAAATAACAGTATTTAGTATAGCAGTAGTAAATACAATGTAACAGTTCTTAGTATAGAAGTAGTGAGTATAATAGTGGTTAGTATAGCAGTAGTAAATACAATGTAACAGTTCTTAGTATAGAAGTAGTGAGTATAATAGTGGTTAGTATAGCAGTAGTAAATACAATGTAACAGTTCTTAGTATAGAAGTAGTGAGTATAATAGTGGTTAGTATAGCAGGAGTGAGTATAATAGTAGTTATTGTAGCAGGAGTGAGTATAACAGTGGTTACTATAGCATTAATAGAGTAGAATAGTGGTTAGTATAGCAGTAGCAGATATAACAGTGGTCAGTGTAGCAGTAGTGAGTATAGTAGGGGTTAGTATAGCAGTAGTAGAGTAGTAGCTGAGCTCCCCAGTTATTTGCCTTCACATGCAGATGAGGTCAGTGCAGGGTATAATGACTGCAGGGGGCCTGTGCTCACTCTCCATTACAGAGGACACTAATAATCTGTGTGCTCAGTGATCACAGGCTGCTGCATTGTCCTCAACTAGTGACAAAGGGCAAACAAATCCATAAACCCTCATTAAAATGTTACTGTATATGTACATAGAGCTACAAAGAGATCAGTGCAAGGAGGCTGTGAGAGGGCAGGGGCAGAGGAGAGAGATGATAGCAAGAAAATAGATAGATAATAGATAGATAGATAGATAGATAGATAGATAGATAGATAGATAGATAGATAGATAGATAGATATGAGATGGATAGATGATAGAGAATAGATAGATAGATAGATAGATAGATAGATAGATAGATAGATAGATAGATAGATAGATGATAGATAGATGACATTAGATAGATATTAGATAGAAATGATTGATAGATGATAGAAAGATAGATAGATAGATAGATAGATAGATTGATTGATTGATTGATTGATTTATGGTTAATACAGATAGATAATTATATAGAAAGAAAATTAAGGAAAAACTATCAATCCAGTTCTAACTACCAGGGGGTAGAGAGTACTGGGTTTATTGTTTTTCCTTAATTTTCTGCATGAGTAGTTATTTTTCCTTACACACAGGAGACTCATTTTGATTACTCAAAAGTTTAATAAAATGTCTGTGATGGACACTAACAATGTTTAATATTATGAATATAACCTTATTTATAACACATGTGAACTCTGCACTGCTTCCTACTAGTATGATATGCGATAGATAGATAGATAGATAGACATACTAGTAGAATATTCGTTCGTAGTAAAAATGTAATGTGAAGAAGTTTTCACTAAAATATTAATATACATAACACGTAATATAAAATACAACAACACAGATGTAGCAGAGCTGACATGGTTTCTTCTGCACATTGTAGTAACTCCTCATGCGGTGGGTTTTCGTGCAATGATATATAGTAACACATTTTAACCAACGCATGTTGGTAAATGAATTAAAATTGTATCTACAATTGTATCTACTACCTCTAGTAAAGCTTAGCTTGCGATTCTATGGATCTAGAAGATACATGTGATAACCACATGTGTGCAGATGAGTAGTAGCCCCCCCCCCCCCCTCCCATTCTGAGCTGCAGATAAAACACACACAGGGGTCAGAGCATCTGCCAGGGGCCACACACTCACACAATGAAGTCATGTTGTAGTTTGAGGATTCGGTTAAGTGCTACTTTACATTAACAAACATCTGCTCTGCAGCAACATCTCACCCTGGATCCTAGATTGCTGCACTTCTCACCAAGTATACATCATCTATAGGACATCTATCTCATATCTACCTATGTCATATATTTCTTCTTTTATTTTGTTTTGTCTATCTATAACTTATTTATTTCATATATATCTTCATATATGTCTAATATAAATCGATTATTATTAATTATTTATCTCTTATGTATCAATTCCATATCTGGCTATCTATTAATCATCTTTCTTTAATACCTATCAATCTTCCACATTATCATATCTATTTGTTTATCCATCAAGTATATAAACATCTCCGAAACTAACTACAAATAATAGTAGCAATTTATAATGACACTCAATTATTTCAGTACCCACACCATCCCACCGGCCGCTCCATATAACAGCTCCTGCCCATTTAGATTGTTAGCTCCGCAGCCGAGGTTATATTTTCATTACGGAGACCATTCGCTTCTTTTCAATGTACACAATATAATACACACTACAATTTATTTATAATATTTTTACACTAAACGTGGAAAGTCAGTGGTGCACAAAAATATATATATATTAATAATAAACACATTAAGCATACAATTAAGTATTTTTTATCATCCTATTTCCTTTCTTTATAATAAAATGTCGGAGACCTGGAATATTTTTTGAATTGAATAGATAGATGATAGGTAAGTAATGTAAAGATATAGATAGTGTAAGTAAATAAAGATATAGATAGATAGATAGATAGATAGATAGATAGATAGATAGATAGATATGGGATGAATAGATAGATAGATAGATAGATAGATAGATAGATAGATATGGGATGAATAAATAGATAGATAGATAGATAGATAGATAGATAGATAGATATGGGATGAATAAATAGATAGATAGATAGATAGATAGATAGATAGATAGATATGGGATGAATAAATAGATAGATAGATAGATAGATAGATAGATGATAGATATATAGATGATAGATAGATATATAGATAGTTGATCAGTTGATAAAATATATTAAAATAGATAGATAGATAGATAGATAGATAGATAGATAGATAGATATTATGTAGATATATTAGAAACGAACATATATAGATAGAATAGATTGGTAGATAGAAGATAATTTGACAGATTATTTAGAGATCGATAGACAGATTCTAGATGTAGATTGATACATGTAAAATTGATTGATAGATAGATATGAGATATACATTAGATATATAATATTTGGACATAGAGAAATAGCTAAATAAATAAATATATACAGAGAAATAACAAATTATCCATAAACATTTTCTTGATACTTACAGCTTCCATAAAGATTTTTATTTTCTTCCATAGATTTTTTTCCACATGACTTTAAATGACAAATATAAACCAGGACAAAAATAAAATTGATACCACTACAACTAATTATACTAAAAAAATATATTCCATCCTGATTTTTCCTTCTTATAAACTTGTGTATCTGCTGTGAATCCTGAGGGTCGGGGGGCTGCTCCTGGCCCTTCTCCAAAATGGAGCAGAATGTAATGAGCTGGTAAATGCATTTAACCTTTCTGTCCTCTCGGTTTTGGATGTGGAGGAATTTTTTTTTTTGTAATAAATATGAATAAATCCATAAACACTAAAAAGAAATGAATGAAATGTATGTCTAAGTGTATGTATATATATATTATTTTTTTGCAGTCTGGGCTTGTATGTCTGATGTGATCTCCAGTCCTGGTTTTACTGCGATTATAATGTTATAAAGAAAGTGAGGGAGAGAGAGAAGTCTGCAGAAGGGTGACGTCACGGCCACGTGACCCGGCCGGGAGTATAAGGAGTAAGGGAGCAGCGGGGAGGGCTGCAGTCTTTTCCTGGCCGTGCTGCAGGGAGCGTCAACTTTTTTTGTGTTTTGTGGATCTTGCAAAGTTCCTGGTGGAAGGAGGGGGGCAGGAGGAGGAGATGAGGGGTGTCAGGATCTGACCTTGTGCATGCTGCCCCCCCCTGATCTACTAACAGAGGAGCCCATTCAGACTTGTGGGTCCTGGTGGAGATTGGATTGAGAGGACACTCATCATCATCTTCATCACTACAACTACCATGACTCTGGGAACTGAGATGTCTGATAATTCCCTTCTCTCCGAAGACACCGACATCGATGTAGTCGGGGACATGAATCTCAAAGATGGGAAATATTCCGACTACCAATCCGACAACGATGACTCCGAGGATAACCTCTCCAGGACTCATCCAGCCGCCTCTCCAGATCTCTCCTCTGGCTCTGATTCCAACCCAAGAGGGGTGGACAAGAACCCCAAGAACACCCTGGTGAAGCCCCCCTACTCTTACATAGCCCTGATTACTATGGCTATCCTGCAGAGCCCCAAGAAGAGGCTGACCCTCAGTGAGATCTGTGAGTTTATCAGCAATCGCTTCCCTTATTACAGGGAGAAGTTCCCAGCTTGGCAGAACTCCATCAGGCACAACCTGTCCCTCAATGACTGCTTTGTCAAGATCCCCCGAGAACCTGGCAACCCTGGCAAGGGCAACTACTGGACCCTGGACCCGGAGTCTGCAGACATGTTTGATAATGGGAGTTTCCTGAGGAGGAGGAAGAGGTTTAAGAGACAGCAGAGTACAGAGATCCTGAGGGACCCCAGCAGTTTCATGCCAGCCTTTGGATATGGACCTTATGGCTACAACTATGGTCTCCAGCTGCAGAACTACCACCACCAGCATCACCACCACCCTGGTGCCACCTTCTCCTTCCAGCCCACACACTGCCCCATTCCCACCCCAACCTCTGTCTTCTCCAGCCCCACACTCCCTGGATTCATAGGGAATGAACTGAGCAGGAAATCCTTCTACTCTCAGCTCAGTCCATCCTTACCCATCATCCAGAACCTCAAGGCGGACACCCAGACTAGGACTTCTTTCTCCATAGACAATATCATTGGGGGGTCTGCAACTTCTGCTCCCCCATCCACCCCAACCTCCCCCTACACATCAGCCCAACCTGGGAGCCAGACACAGGTCATTGCTATGTTAACCCCTTCACTGGCCCCCATGCAGAACCATCTAAACCTAACCCATGACAGCATTTTACAGACTGGACCGAACTTCTCGAGTAAAATTACAAATCTTAGCAGCTGTCATTTTTAACCCCCCCCAAAAATACTTAAAAAAAAAAAAAGTCTGAACCTGTGTATTAAAGGTAGGAGGAATTCTTATTTTTTTAGCTGAAATCTCCAGTTGTCACCTCAGCCCCAGAGATCCTTATAATAATATGTCGCTATTTATAAAGTGTGTGTATATTCTGTATTATGTCGAGTGTGAGTTCACTGTTCATGTCACTGCTTAATTCCTTGTTGTCACCTTATCCAAAATCTCATGAGATCGCTTAACTATTTCTGCTCTGGAGAGAGTCGGGCGCAGTGCGTCTCCACAAGTCGCAGCGTCTCCAAACGATTTCTTTTACTGCAAATTGTAAAAAATGTCATCAATTATGACTCATTAAATACTCGTAGAATAAATTCACTCCATGTCATCAATACTCATACAATAAATTCACTCCATGGGCCTTTATCTTCGTGCTATTAAAGGCCTAGAAAGACTTCAATTGGAGTGGATGCAATTAGGATATGTTAATGAATATCTATGCAATTAATTTGCATTTTGGAGCATATTAATGCAGATGAAATTTAGTTAAATTGATGTATTTTAAATGATCAAAATTCAGTGTTTTGCATATTTGATGTAGGTTGAATTATAATGAAGCAATCTATAAGAAACCATTGCAAGTTAATTGCAATTAATCTAATGAGTGCAATTAATGTATGGGCTCTTTAGCAACAGCAATGCAGTTATGTTAAAGCTACATCTCTCTACTGAAATAGTTATTGATCGGCCGACCAACTATAATCAAATCGATGTAATAAACACTGTTAGTTATCTCAGGATTTTCCAGAATATCAGTGCAGAGAACTTGACCTTTAATTTCCTAATTAACAACGAATTAAACGTCATATGCAGATTTTTTTTTTATCCTTTTGTCTAATGTGTATGTAATTATGTACATAGATAATATATAGAGAGAGATCTGAACAGATCGTAAAGAAATCGTCAGCCCTAGCTCCAGCGCCTGCATCGTTCTGTGTTTATCCATCGGATTGTGAATAATCAGAAGCCTTATAATTATTCTAATTATTATTCTGTGATAGAGACACAATTGTCACCGAATGAAATAAATGTTTGTGAATTGTACACGATGTGGTAATGTCTTGATTCCCAGGGGCGACGATCGTCCAATGTCATTGGCCGATATCAATAATCCTTCATTTTACATCATAATTAATTTTTATATACAAAAGTTATTTTTTTTTCATCCTACACTTTATTATGGTTTTCAGTAGGTTTTTTGGTTGTTGATGCTACACAAGGACCTGATAAATCTTCTCTTACAGCCGGAGCTTGGCTCTGAAAGGTGATAGCTAATAAATTAGTGCCGATTAGAGGTGACATCTAATTAATTAACAACTCATTTAGCACTAATGTGTCAGGGGAAGTAATGAAGGGATTATTAGAAAATGCAATCCGAGACCTGACCCTGAGACCACACAAGATGGTCTATCTATCTGCTCATGCACATATTTATGTATCTATAAATATATTTGTGTATAATCAGTTCATATATCTCTTTATTCTATCTCATATCTATCTATCTATCTATCTATCTATCTATCTATCTATCTATCTATCGATTTATTTATCTATCTACATTTCTATTTATTCCTACATCTTAACCTCTACATATCTGTTAATTTAGAATATAATTTATATAACCATAAATGTGTCTATTAGCAATCTCTCTATTTCTCTTCGTACATTCTAGGGGATATTTATCTTTCTGTATCTCAAGTTCACCTTTTTTTGTGCCTGGTTTGTTTCTTTTCTTGTCATATAATTTATGTTTGTTGTAGTTTCGCCATCTCAAATGCGTTTTGAATTGTCGCTGATTCATTTGCAACAAATTAAATTCACTATGTGAAAACTCAAAACCACTACCTGATGAATTTTAGCCTGCACCCAAAAATAAGTTGCAAATTAGAGACAAATCTATTAACTGTGCCAAAATAATTGCGCAAAAAAACGCCAAAAATTACCCCCCAAAAATGATGTCTCTATCTATCTATCTATCTATCTATCTATCTATCTATCTATCTATCTATCTATCTATCAATCTAACCATCGATCTAACTTTTCCTAATCTAACTTTCTATATAGCTAATAATGCATGTATTTACATACCCATTAATCTATCTAATACCAATACATCTACAACAGTTCTATCTCTGATATCTATCCATATGTAAATCTATCTATCTATCTATCTATCTATCTATCTATCTATCTATCTATCTATCTATCTATCATCTATCTATCCTATTGGTATTTATTAGAACTTTTTATATTGTAAATGACTAAGAATATAATTAGTTGTATTGAAAACATTTCAAAATGTAATATTATATCTGTTTTTCTTTCTATATAAGTGTATATATAATTTCTTCTTAATAATAGATAGGTTTATTTATTTTTCTATCTAGCTGCATTATTTTTTAATTTTAAATCAATTTATATATCCCTTATGATCATCTATTATCCATCCATATATTTATTATCTATTATTATTATTATTATCATTATTATTATCTATCTATCTATCTATCTATCTATCTATCTATCTATCTATCTATCTATCTATTTATATATCTATCTATCTATTGTCTATATAAATACATCTATTATCTATCTTTATTAATTTAGCTCAAGCTTTCTCTCTCTTTCTCTTTGTTTCCTTCTTTCTCTCAGATTTATATCATTATTATAATCTTACAATATTACAGAATGCTAAATGATTTTCACCTCTTCTAGATAAAAACAAGCTATGTATATATTCATTCCCCCCAAGTATTAGTATTGTGTCTCTAGATCTTTGTATTACTCTTTTCCCTCATAGTAGATCCCCCATGTTGGAGCTCAGTGAGGGGTCTGCATATTTTGCTTCTCCCCTTTCAGGCAGAACTTTCCAGCCTGATCTCCTCCAGGCAGCCAGGACTCTTCTATCCACTGTACACGCATTTTCCAGTTTACCAGCCACATTTACCAGGCCTCTCAATAGATCCTTTCAAGACTTGACCTCTTTCTTGTAAGTCTCTGTCAATGAAGGGGTTAACAGGCCCGGCTTTATGTCTAATAATCATTAAGTGTTACATCTCCAATCTGAGAGACTTCACTATTTACAGCCGTGGTGGTGGAAAGGGTTAATTGGGACGGAACCTTAAAATGATAAGAGGATGAAAGGAACTAGAATTTCCTGATGATTTTATTTTACCTTAAATGGAAAAGGACATTATAGGTGACGGCGAAATTTATAAGTAAAAGGTAATTTAGTTTAGAGGATAAATATTACAGAGGCCCCAATAATGTAATTTACTTCTGTTCTTAATAAAGTGTCACTGCAGGAATATCTACTGATATTATCTATATTATCTATCTGTAAATACCTATGTCTGTACAAGTGTATCTATCTATCTATCTATCTATCTATCTATCTATCTATCTATCTATCTATTATCTATCTATCTATCTCTATCTTCTATCTATCTATCTCTATATCATCTATCTATCTATCTATCTATCTATCTATCTATCTATCTATCTATCTATCTATCTATGTATGTATCTATCTATTATGTGTCTATATATATATATATATATATATATATATATATCTATCTATATCATCTATCTATCTATCTATCTATCTCTCATATCTATCTATATCTATATTATCTATCTATCTATCTATCTATCTATCTATCTATCTATGTATGTATCTATCTATTATGTGTCTATATATATATATATATCTATCTATATCATCTATCTATCTATCTATCTATCTCTCATATCTATCTATATCTATATTATCTATCTATCTATCTATCTATATCTATATTATCTATCTATCTATCTATCTATCTATCTATCTATCTATATCTATATCATCTATCTATCTATCTATCTCTCATATCTATCTATCTATCTATCTATTTATCTATCTATCATGTGTCTATCTATTATCTGTCTATATGTCTATATATATATATATATATATATATATATATATATATATATATATATATATATATATATTCTATGTATCTATCATCTATATATCTCTCATATCTATCTATCTATTTATCTATTATATATATTGATATTGTTATCAAATACAACACATTTGAATAAGATACAATATAACTGATCTAGAACTATTTTACCATGTGCCAAACTCTATCCTACTCCTCCTGCTTTCCTAATGCTATCGTCTTGTATATTCCATATAACATTATACAATATTTCTATTATGCAGTTAAATTACCCACAATAATTCTGATATCTGGTATATTTTTTGAGCTTTTTTAGGTTTATCTTATATATATATGTCTTTATTTATACAGTTCTTCGCTTCTGCGATCTGTATTCTATTTGTTATTTTTTATTAGACTTTTATTTAACTTTACACTATTATTATTATTATTATTATTTATCAATTGGTATTTCACGTTTATAATTTTAGCTCTTTAATTGCTCATTTTAATCATTTTATTTTTATATTATTATATCATATATTCTTATATATTTTTATTTATGTTCTTTTTTTAAAATTTATTATACATTTATGTCATTTTTCATTTCTGCCATTGCCATTTTATTTTTACATGTCAATATTTTCTGTCTTATTTTTAGCCATTTTTATTTTTTTTTAGTTTAAATCTTTTTTTCCCCTTATTGATTCACCCATATTATTTTTTTTTTTCACTCCTGCAGTCTTATTTTGATTCAGATTTTGAATGTCTGACTACTGTTTTATTATCATTTTTGTCAATGTTTTGTCTTCATGTCGTTTGTATTTTATTAGTTTAAAATGTTTTTTTAGGTATTTAATTTGAATTATTTTGTAATTGTTTATATATTATTTTTCTATTATTTATATATATATATATATATATATATATATATATATATATATATTTATATATATATACACATATATATATCAACAAAATTAGGCAGCACTCAGGTACAATAGCAGTAATCAGCTCAGGTGCACATCCCAGGACCTAGACCAGGATCATTCCATAAGTAAAACAGCGAAGAATGCCAGCGCTAGTTTAAAATGTTTTTTTTTTTTTTTTAGGTATTTACTTTGATTATTTTGTCATTATAAATATATATATATATATATATATATATATATATATATATATATATATATATAATTTTTCATTTCTGCAATTCTTATTTTATTCATTATTTGCAGATGGATATTTTATTATATGTATATGATTTATTATAGCTTTTATGCATTTTTTTTCTTTATCCCTGGTGCACAGCAGGAGGTGCAATCCATATTGGGGTATATTATACTGTTTTATATTGTATATTATACTGTACAATTGTATCAGCAGCTGCAGGTAGACAATCCCAGGGCAGTTGTGGTCAATGAGAATGTGCATCTCCTGTGTGCACTGATATCATCTGTGTCTGGGACCTTCTCCATCTACATTACACACATTAACCTCTCCCCTGATAAATGATAAACTGCTTATGTTCCATATTAAATGATAGCAGGACACAGAGATGGGTGACAGGTAATTGTGCCCATTATCCCCGCGCCTCCTGGCTGCACCAGCTGCTGCCACATCCAGAGTAATAGGGAATAATACTCTTATTATTAGTATTATTATTATTTCATGATATTGAAACATTTCCTAATTGAGCTCCCAAATATCTGTATTTCTACACGACATCTATTAGGCTCAGTTCACACTGACGATCAAACCACAGTTCCTTATCTCCGGAATGTATCAGTGAAAAATCCATGTAAATTTAATGTTATCTGTTATGTTTCGTTTAGGCAGATTTCCGTTATCCATGCATTTTTTTGGACAGAAAAAATGACGGAGGCTGCAGTAATTTTTCTCTGTTTGAAAAAAAAAAACCAAAACCAACGCATTAATTAATGGAAACTTCCCAAACGGAACATAACGGATGACATAAAATTTACATTGATGTCAATGGGATTTTTAATTGATACATTAAACTGCGATACAGAGGTAAGAAACAGAAGGTTGGAATGGAAGTGTGAACTAGATCAAATATAGGTAGATTCCTCTACCTACCTGGCTACATCATTCCATGGGGGTCATTTATCTAATTTCCCCCTTCTCTGAGTTCTTTTTGCGCCTTTCGTGAGTCTATTTTTTGCACCTGATTTGTCTGTCAAATAACGTTTTTTTGGCGCCTTATTAGGTGAAAATTGTAAAAAGGCGCAATTTTGTTGCACCAATCATCCCATTGCCTTTTCTACACATGGTTGGGACTGGCTTGTTATTCGCCCATATAGACGCAAATCAATGTTAAATAAGTCGCAAACATCTGGAAGCTGGAGAAATACAAAGACAAATAAGGAAACTGCTATGCAGAGAATTCCGGAGAACTGCTGGAAAAAGGCGCAAATACCCAAATGCGTTCAAAAAGTCACTAAAATACAACCAAAAAGGCGCATCAAGATAAATGACCCCCCCTCATATCTATATCTATCTCTGTCTATCTATCTATCTATCTATCTATCTATCTATCTATCATCTATCTATCTATCTATCTATCTATCTATCTATCTATCTATCTATCTATCTATCTCATATCTATCTCCTATCTATCTATCTATCTATCTATCTATCTCATATCTATCTATCTATCTATCTATCTATCTATTATCTATCTATCTATCTATCTATCTATCTATCTATCTATCTCATATCTATCTATCTATCTATCTATCTATCTATCTATCTCATATCTATCTATCTATCTATCTATCTATCTATCTATCTATCTATCTATCTATCTCTATCTATGGGGCAGTTTCCTGGTTCGTACCTAATTTGTCTTTGTATTTCTCCGGTTTCCAGATATTTGTGCCTGATCTAGTATTGTTTTGCACCTGAAAAGGTGCAAATAATCGAGAAAAATAACTCCAGTCCCAGCCATGTATAGGAAAGACAATGATATGAGTTATTAAAATGTCCACCTAAAAGGTGAGACTACAAAAATAAATCAGATGCAAAAAATTACTCAGTAGAGGTGCAAAAAGAGCCCAGGGAAGGGCAAAAGATAAATGACGTCCTATAAGTCTATCGAGATAAATGTAATAAAATTATATATATATATATATTTGTTGTCCAGATAATGTATTATTTCAGACAATTTGCTTACCTGAAGTATTTGGTGTCTAAATACAAAATACCAGGTTTTTTTTTGTCATATACGCCAGAAAGTGCTAAATAATTGTATTTTTTTTATAATTCAGTTTGGTTCACTCTGCGTTACAAAAAGTAAAGAACGGAGGATTGACGCATCAGTCAGAAATCCCATTGACATCAATGTAAATTTTATATCATCTGTTGTGATCAGTATCATCCGTTAAACAGGCATGTTTTTTATGGAAAAATTTACGGTGGGCGCAGTACTTTTTTTCAGTATGAAATACGGCATGTAGAACATCAGGAAGCCGGAGAAATACAAAGACAATTTAGGCGCAAACCAGGAAACTGCAACATGGCGAATTCCGGAGAACTGCTGCAAACAGACGCAAACATTTTTAGGGTTTTTAAATTAGATTTGTAGCTTTTCTGTGACTTTTTTGGGTGCCGACATCACATAGTGGTTTTGTGACCCTGCGCTGTATTTATCTTATGGCAGATTTATCGTATTCTGATGCACGTTTTTTGGTTGTATTTTAGTGACTTTTTTGGCTCATTTGGGTATTTGAGGCAAAAATGTGAATTTTTTTCAGCGGTTCGCCGGAGTGCTTCGTGTAGCAGTTTCCTGGTTTGCTCCTAATTTGTCTTTGTATTTCTCCGTCTTCCAGATGTTTGCACCTTATTTAACATTGTTTTGCACCTATATGGGCGCCAATAATAGCGCAATAACATGCCAGTCCTGACCAAGTGTAGGAAAGGCAATGGTAGGATTTGTGCCTATTTTTAAAATATGCAGCTAATAAGACTCAAAAAACTCTTTGTCAAGAGCCATAACAACAAAGACAAATGAGGGGCAAAATATAGGGGGACATTAATCATAGTCAGTTAGACTGTTTTGAGCGTCTTTTAGCGCAAAAATCTGGCGCATCTCATTAATTAGGTGCATTTATGCACCATTTTCTGGCGCACGGCAAAGTTCGGCACTTAGTGGTTTTGAGTCCCTGCGCCTTATCTGACATAGTGAGTGCCTGCTATACAGATGTTTGCACGGGATCTATCACTATTTTGCGCCTAAAAAGGCACAAAATAGGCGCAGAAAATGCACCTCCTCTGAGCAGCTGCACTTCCAAAAAACTTCCCTTTTCATTACTAAAAACATACATTTTAGGTTCCCAAATGAAGAATAACCTCTATGCAACATGGAAAATACTTCGGAGCAGTTTTAAAATGTAAAATTTCTCCAGTAACGACTTCATCATTGTCTACGGCAGTGATGGCGAACCTTTTAGAGACCGAGTGCCCAAACTACAACAAAGACCCACTTATTTATCGCAAAGTGCCAACACAGAAATGTAATTTGTGATTTATACTCCCTGCTCTGTCACAGTTTTCATTGATACCAGCCCCTGAGGACACCAATAAAGCAGAAAATAGTCCCAGGTAGCGCTGTCACTTTAAAATAGCTCTGTCCACAGCAAGTCCTGGGCTGTCTGGGATTGCAGGAAGATACCTGGAGTCATCTCTGGTGATGGCCTGAGTGCCCACAGAAAGGGCTCTGAGTGCCACTTCTGGCACCAGTGCCATAGGTTCGCCATCACTGGTCTATGGGATCATCTCTGGGAGTGATTATTGTCTCATCTTCATGAATATGGAGTAAGTGCAGATCATTTTTAGTCGTGCCCCAAATCACTAACTCTTGCGCCACAAATTTACATCCCTGTGCAAAATATAGCACAATTCATCTGACAGAAAAACGGACCCAGCGCCAAAATCACCAGGTAGAAACAGGCAGCATTCTTTGTTTTTCTAGTGCGCTTGGTGAAAAAAAGCAAAAAGAAAAACCATCTAGTAGAAAACTGTTTTTTCTTAAATTTTTCTGCAAATTGTGCCTTTTTTGAAAAAATTTGCGCCTAATGAGGCCCAAAAATAGCTGCATTGGATAAAGAGCCAAAAAGACAAACGAGGGGCAAAAAATAGGCTCACAACAGGCGCAAAAAGAGCACAAAGAGGGGTGAAAAAGATAAATGACCCCCATGGTGTGTGTAGACGCTACAGAATTTTGTCGTAGACTTTGAAGTTATATTTGTGCAACATGTTTTTTTTTTTTTTAATTTTATTTAAATTTTATCCACTACAGGCGGTCCCCTACTTAAGGACACCCGACTTACAGACAACCCATAGTTACAGACAGACCCCTCTGACCTCTGGTGAAGCTCTTTGGATGCTTTAGTATAGTCCCAGGCTGCAATAATCAACTGTAAGACGTCTGTAATGAAGCTTCATGGATAATCCTTGGTCCCATTACAGCAAAAAATATTTAAAATCCAATTGTCACTGGGGCCAAAAATTTTTTTGTCTGGATCTACCATTATAAAATATACAGTTTCGACTTACATACAAATTCAACTTAAGAACAAACCTCCAGACCCTATCTTGTACGAAACCCGGGGACTGCCTGTATATCCATTTGCAAATACAGGCACTCCCCGAGTTACGTACAAGATAGGTTCTGTAGATTTGTTCTTAAATCGGAACTGTATATTTTATAATTGTAGCTCCAGCCAAATCTCTCTGTGACAATTGGATTTTAAAAATGTTCTATTGTCATAAGAACCAGGATAAACAATAAAACTTCATTACAGACGCCTGTGATAACTGTTATAGCTGATTATTGTAGCCTAGGACTAAAGTACAGGAAATTACCAACATCCAGAGGTCCATTTGTAACTAGGGGTCATCTGTAAGTCGTGTGTTCTTAAGTAGGGGACCGTCTGTATAATACATAAGTACATACATATTCAATCTCAAAATGCATTTTTACAAACCATTGCATCTATGTAATATTATAAATGATACCTTCTCTCCACCAAACCCTTCCTTCCCCGGACAGGGATGCCGAGCGAGCGAGAGAAAAAAAAATTTGCGCAACCTGTTTGACTTTTCTTGTTAAAAGCAACTAAAACAATGCGAAAACACATTAAAAACCCTGTGGGGCTCATTTACTTACCCGTCCCGCGGAGTTCATATATTGCACATCTGCCGCGATTCACTAAGATTGTGCGCCCGATATCCTGCATGTGTCGCTTCCCCGCTCAGGTCCCCGGAGTTCACCTTCTTCTTCCTGGTGCATGTAAGCGCTTGATCTTGTGACACAATTTGAAAGTTAAATCCCGCGCTCAGTCTGAATCTGTCCAATCATCCGACAGCACGCCCGCAATTTCTGTTGCATGCAAGCAGCTGTGCCAAAATCCGATCGCGTGCGACACAATCCCCTGTTAAATACCTGTCAAAGCTGCGCAAATCCCAAAAACAGCGAACAGTCCAAGGAAAGTGCGATCCGCGACCCTTAGTAAATAAGCCCCTGTGTGTGCCCCATTATGTATGTAGTAGGGCTCACACCTCTCAGTCCTATCTCTTGTATATGACTATTGTCTCTAGAATCTAGAATCTGTCATCAACCGAAAGTGACCAATAAGGTCCATTGTATTATTAATATTATCTAACATAAATTCTGATTATTCGTGTTATTACCGTACATCTGGTGGCTCATACTGATGGGGGTTATGATGGGAATGATCCGGGTCTCTGCTTCCCATCTGACCGAGTTCACACATTCGCTTCTTTTTATGATGTTTGTGTTTCAGAGGAAAAAACAAACACTTTTCAGAATTCTGCCTTTTATTTCTGTGGACGTCATATTGTGCAAAATGACATCTGTCCGAATGTCCCCCCCTTCCCCGTACTGTAACCCAGGACAGCTCGGAAAACAGACTTGTCATTTTCGGCATCTGTTAGCAAATGGGTTTAGATCAGTGACACTAAAAATAGAGAAAGAAAGAGAAACAGACAAGAAAAAAAAACACAAAAACAAACAAACAGACTGGTGTGAATGGGGCCTGAGCCGCCATCTGTGCCATCATACAGCATAATATTGTGACATCAGACTGAATTATCATACACTGAGCACCATGGGGGTCATTTATCTTACTCCCCCCTTCTCTGAGCTCTTTTTGTGCCTTTCGTGAGTCTATTTTTTGCACCTTATTTATTTTTGTAGTTTTGGCTCTTTGTCAAATGCAGATTTTTATGGAAACTTATTAGGCGCAAAATTTTTGGGTAACTCATCCCATTCCTTTTTCTATATATGGTCGGGACTCACATACCTTTGCGCAATTATTTGTGCCCTTTTAGGCGCATATCAAGGTTAGATCAGGAGAAATACAAAGACAAATTAGGCGCAAACCAGGAAACTGCTACACGGAGAACTCCAGCGAAGTGCTGGGAAATGGAGCAAAAAATTGCTCAAATACCCCAATGCGCTGAAAAAGTCAGTTGAATACATGCTGTCCCCTACTTAAGAACACCTGACTTACAGACGATCCCTAGTTACAAACGGACCTCTGGATGTTGGTAATTACTGTACTTTAGCCTTAGGCTACAATAATCAGCTGTAACAGTTATCACAGGTGTCTGTAATGAAGCTTTAGTGATAATCCTGGTTCTTATGACAACCCAACATTTTTAAAATCTAATTGTCACAGAGCAAAAAAAAAAAATTGTCTGGGTTTGCAATTGTAAAATATACAGTTTCAACTTACCATATATACTCGTGTATAAGCCGAGTTTTTCAGCACAAAAAATGTGCTGAAAAACGTCCCCTTGGCCTATACACGAGTCAATATAAAAATTAAAAATACTTAAAAAATAATAAACTTGTATACTCACCCTCCGGTGGCCCCGATGTCCACGTGGCTCGTCTTCAGGCTTCCGCGCCTGCTTCTTTCTTCTGCTGGGCGCCGGCACGTTTTTCCCTGGGGCGGCGCCTAGTATGATGTCAGCAGTGGCGCCGGGGAAGATCAATGGCGGCGCCCAGCAGCCGAAGCTTGAAGACGAGCCGCGCGGACATGGGGGGAGCAGCGCTGCACATCGGGGCCACCGGAGGGTGAGTATAGAAGTATATTATTTTTTAATGCTGGGCTGTATACTACTGGGGGCAAGCTGGGCTGGCTGTATACTACTGGGGGCAAGCTGGGCTGGCTGTATACTATAGGGGGCTGGTTGGCTATATACTGGGGGGGTCTGTGACCAATGCATTTCCCACCCTCGGCTTATACTCGAGTCAATAGGTTTTCCCAGTTTTTGGTGGTAAAATTAGGAGTCTCGGCTTATACTCGGGTCGGCTTATACTCGAGTATATACGGTACATGCAAATGCAACTTAAGAACAAACCTACAGGACCTATCTTGTACATAACCCTGGGACTGCCTGTACAGCTCCCTCTATTCCGCCGGTTGGGTGGGAAGGGGATAGTTCCAGGCTGTGGAGTGCGCCAGGTACAGGCACAGGCTATACTACAGTTCTGCACCATGTCGGACCTGGCATAGAGCCGGGCGCACCATGCATCTGCCTATTGTGCCACATCGCTGGGTATCTCTGAGGACACCAGGGGGATGGAGCTTCTATCATACACTGGCGCAGGTAACGTTTTTTCCATTACAATGTTTCAGTGTTAAACGTTCTTCAAGCTTTATCTATAATCTATGTAATCATTGGTGCTGTGATTACAGTGTGTACATCTATGCTGGTTATAATGTGTGCGGTGCTCACTGCTCGGGAGGGGAGCACTGAAAGGGTTACGGCCACAAATCGGAAAGAAAACAGATATTCTGTTGATTCTGGTTTAAATATATCTAATTTCATCCCACAGAAATCCTTGTGATTGCCATCCGATTCAGATCAATACTGTGGGACATTTCTTCACTTCAGTTACTTAGAGAAAAATGACTGCAACATGTGAAGCATAAGTTGCGCTTCTGCGACTTGAGAGCCTGGACTTGGGCTGCGTTCACACTGCCGGTTTTATGCAACACATTACATTGTGTGGGAGCCCAGTCTCACCTTTTGTTACAATCAATGATACAGTTATTATTCTTTTTATTTAACATATTTTGATATTGTAATACATATAAAACATAATAATAATTTTAAATAAGTTTATTTTAGACATGCTTATCTATTAACCCTATCATCTTTGCTGACTTCTCAATTTTTTATTGAGAGGTTTTAATCTTTATATTATGGGGAGGGGAGGTGCTGATAAAAAGAATAATGTAGACATACAAGCAGAAGGTGAGTATTTTGTGATCATGCACTGACAATATCCACATTATGCAATGGGCTTCATGCCGGACGTCTTGCTGCACCTTGTAGTTCTCTAACCACTAACGAACCATGGAGGACATTTATCATAAATTTTGGTGTTGTTTTTAGCATTTTATTACGCAATGTTTTTTTGCGCAGTTAAAAGATTTGTCTCTTACGTTATTTAGTGGATGCGCCTTATCTGACATAGTGGGGCTTATTTACTTACATGATCCACGGAGTTCGCCCGAAGTCCATTGTCCAAAGATAATGCTCTCTGCCGCGATTCACTAAGATCATGTGCCCGATATCCTGCATGTGTCGCTTCCCCGCTCAGGTCCGACAGAGTTCACCATCTTCTTCCTGGTGCATGTAAGTGCATTGGTTGTGACACAATTTGAATCTTAAATCCTGCACTCAGTCCAAATCCGTCAGATCGTCCAATGGCCCGCCCCCCGATTTCTGTGGCATGAAAGCCGGCGCAATTGCGCCACAATCCGATCGCATGCTACATAATCCCCAGTTAAATACCTGTTACTGCAGCTCAAATCCCGAAAATGTCTAAAATCCGACAAAAATATAACCCTTAGTAAATAAGCCCCAGTGAGTGGCTGTTCTGCAGATGTTTGTGCTGCATCTATCAATATTTTGCTCCTAAAAAGTTGCAAAAAAACCTGCAAAAACTCCCCTGCTCTGAGCAGCTGCACTGGAAAGAAAACTTCCCTTTTCATTACTAAAAACAAAGCTTTTTGCTTCCCAAATGAAGAATCACCTCTATGCAACATGGAAAATACTTCGGAGCAGTTTTAAAATGTAAAATTTCTCCAGTAACGACTTCACCATTGTCTATGGGATCATCTCTGGGAGTGATTATTGTCTTATTGTACAGAGCTGAGAATATTATCAGTCTCCATTTCATGTAAATGACAATAAAAAAGGAAAAGACTCATTTTAGCAAGAATTTTTTTATTTTTTTCTTACATATCTGTAACTTTTAGTCCCTGCAGTTACATCACATTGTGGTCCGGACATTGTACAAGCTGAGACTTTACTTGCAGAGATGAAGCCCTGAACCTTCTGTCATATTTTCTCTCGCTACCTTAATGGTCGCAAATGAGATCTACGTTGCAACATATTAGCAAATGAATCGGCCGTGTGACAGCTCCAAATGCATTTAATAAGGCAAAACAACAACAAATATAAATTACAAAACAAGAAAAGGAAAAAATCAGCTACAAAAACAAGGCGAACCTGAGACCCAGTGATAAATGTCCCCCCATAAGTTAGGGGTGTGATGTGATGTGCAGTCTCTATCCTCACACGTACCATCTGCTGGTGGAGAGGAGGGACGTGGATGTATCACTATGAGGTGGGAGCCGGCAGCGTTCTGCGCTATTCCAGTATTTGCACTTTGTATTAGCCATCATCTCATTGACACAACTAGTGAATAATTCATGCAGGTAAATACAGATGTATCCATCTAGTGGCCACTGCTTTGTCTCAGGCATCGATCTACAGGTCATCCCCCTCCCCAGTAACTAAGAGAACCATTTATTCAAATATATTGACATATGTCAAATGTTACAATGACATCTCTATTATCTATCTATCTATCTATCTATCTATCTATCTATCTATCTATCTATCTATCCATCCATCCATCTCATATCTATCTATCTATCTATCTATCTATCTATCCATCCATCCATCCATCTCATATCTATCTATCTATCTATCTATCTATCCATCCATCCATCTCATATCTATCTATCTATCTATCTATCTATCTATCTATCTATCTATCTATCTCCTATCTATCTATCTATCTATCTATTATCTATCTATCTATCTATCTATCTATCTATCTCCTATCTATCTATCTATCTATCTATCTATCCATCTATCTATCTATCTATCTATCTATCTATCTCCTATCTATCTATCTATCTATCTATCTATCTATCTCCTATCTATCTATCTATCTATCTATCTATCTATCTATCTATCATATCTCCAGCATCTATCCATAGTGCAGCAGCATGCAATAAATCACCCTATTGCAGGGGGTCTCCACCATCAGATCCTCCCATGATGCACAGATCAGGTGACTATAAGTGATACCAGCAAGACTTCCAAATTTCGGAATTCCAAAAAAAGTAAATTGATTTCCATATTGGGACTTATAGGTCCAACAATGATGTCCCGCCCGGAGTGGAGCAGGCAGATGGCAGGATCTCCTGTGATCACACAGGTATCCCTTATCTTGCGGATAAATGTTAGACTTGATCCAACCCCTTTAACCAGACTCTGATAACTGGCTTATAGAAGGAACCAGTCCTCTTAAATATTCTGCATTGGGGTCCAGAAGCTTCATGTTCTGCACATGTTTGGATCGGATGTGATCGTGACATTATTACCATAAAGGTTGTCACCCCAATAAGGAACAATCAGCTCATCAGGAGCCAAGTGGAAGCGTCTGCAGAGGCCAAGTGATGCGACCTCCTGGTAGATAATGTCATGTCTCTGTAAGGATAACATTTATATAGAGGTATAGTTACCGACCCGCGTCCTCCTGCAATCAGCCCCGCAGAGAACCATTAACCATCCAGCTCCCTGATTCCAGACTCTCCTGTAGGAAGGTAAAGAGGGGGAACAGATGAACTGATGTGCAATGAATTATATTATATTTGCAGATCTTTGGATGGTAGCTGCACACACTTTTCCACAGTTTTGTGTGGTTTCCTCAACAACATCAATAGGTTGCACACAGTAGATGGAGACTTCCATGTTGTACCAGTGTTACAGGTCTATCCTGGTGCAAAATGCTAGTGATACAGTTCTCAGCCTGGTGCCAATTGCCAATGATATAGTTCTAAACCTGGTGCTAGATAACCAGTTCTCAGCCCGGTGCCAATTGCCACTAATACTTTTCTCAAACTGGTGCCAATTGCAAATGATACGGCTCTTAGCCTGGCGCCATTTGTCTGTGATACAGATATGAGCTTGGAGCCAATAACCAGTAACAGTTCTGAAACCATTTACCATTAAAAAAGTTCTTAATCTGGTGCCAGTTGTCAGTAAAACAATTCTTATCACTGTTTTATCACACAGTACCATCCCGGTTCTAGTAATTCTAGTAATACAATTCTTAGGCTGGTGCCGATTGGCAGTAATACAGTTATTAGACTGGTACTAGCTGCCAGTAATACCAGTCTTAACCAAGTTCTCAGCATGGTGCCAACTTCCAATGCATTAGTTCATAGGCTGGTCCTACCTACAAATTATTAAGTCTTAAATAGGTTCCAATTGCCACCATTTTATCCTGGTGCCAGTTGCCAGTGATACAGTACTTAGCCTGGTGCCAGGGCCACTGATACAGTTCTTAGCCTGGTGCCAGGGCCAGTGATACAGTTCTTAGCCTGATGCCAGGGCCACTGATACAGTTCTTAGCCTGGTGCCAGTGCCAGTGATACAGTTCTTAGCCTGGTGCCAGGGCCAGTGATACAGCTCTTAGCCTGGTGCCAGGGCCACTGATACAGTTCTTAGCCTGGTGCAAGGGTCAGTGATACAGTTCTAAGCCTGGTGCCAGGGCCAGTGATACAGCTTTTAGTCTGGTGCCAGGGCCACTGATACAGTACTAAGCCTGGTGCCAGGGTCACTGATACAGTTCTTAGCCTGGTGCCAGGGCCACTGATACAGTTCTTAGCCTGGTGCCAGGGCCAGTGATACAGTTCTTAGTCTGGTGCCAGGGCCACTGATACAGTTCTAAGCCTGGTGCCAGGGCCAGTGATACAGTTCTTAGTCTGGTGCCAGGGCCACTGATACAGTTCTAAGCCTGGTGCCAGGGCCAGTGATACAGTTCTTAGTCTGGTGCCAGGGCCACTGATACAGTTCTAAGCCTGGTGCCAGGGCCAGTGATACAGTTCTTAGTCTGGTGCCAGGGCCACTGATACAGTTCTAAGCCTGGTGCCAGGGCCACTGATACAGTTCTAAGCCTGGTGCCAGGGCCAGTGATACAGTTCTTAGTCTGGTGCCAGGGCCACTGATACAGTTCTAAGCCTGGTGCCAGGGCCAGTGATACAGTTCTTAGTCTGGTGCCAGGGCCACTGATACAGTTCTTAGCCTGGTGCCAGGGCCAGTGATACAGTTCTTAGTCTGGTGCCAGGGCCACTGATACAGTTCTAAGCCTGGTGCCAGGGCCAGTGATACAGTTCTTAGCCTGGTGCCAGGGCCAGTGATACAGTTCTTAGCCTGGTGCCTGGGCCAGTGATACAGCTCTAAGCTTATTGAGAAATGCTGAATCAGCACATAACTGATAGTTGCCAAATTCTATATTTGTATTGAGAAAGTGTTTGGTTCCCTCGAATTCCCTGTTTTACTTGTCTATGTACCTTGTGCTGACTATTTATAGGGTCATTTCTAGGACAATAATGGACACCATTAAAATAAAAACCCTTTGTGTGACCTAGAGGCTATCCAGATGACCAGAGAGGCTGCACCACACATACTTTGAATCTCCTCCAGTTCTGCCAGGAAGGCCAAAGCATTGACCAACAGTGGTTTCTACCACAGGAACAAAGAGAGGTAAGTACATTGGGGGTCCACATTTCTTCCACATTCAAGTAGAATATCTTGGACCATTTTGTCTAGGATGGAATTATCAAGGCCTGGGACTGGTTCAACTCACTGGGGCTCATTTACCAAGGGTCTGTCGGACGCATTTTTGTCGGGTTTCCCGGCGATTTCCATTGTGATTTTGGCGCACGCGATCAGATTTTGGTGCATCAGCGCCGGCTTGCACGTGACAGAAATCAGGGGGCGGGCCGTCGCACAACCCGACGGATTGGGACAACGTGCAGGATTTAACATTTAGAATTGTGCCGCAAGACATGCACTTGCGTGAACTCCGGCGGACCTCAGCGCAGAAGCGACACATGCAGGAACTTGGGCCCACGATCTTAGTGAATCACGGCAGACCCGAATCCTCGTCGGACAACGCACCGCGGGTTCGTGACAGAACCGGGTATGTAAATCTTCCCCATTGTGTATAGAATAGTTATCCAAGCATTATACTTCAAAAATTGGAGGTGGGAAGAACAAGTTAGGCTATCAAATGTTTTTAATTTTTCAAAAAGTTCTGAATAAAATAATTTATTAAAAAATGTACATTTCCTTTGCAGACCCACGTGATTCCTGTCAGGATCAGTGGTAGTGGATCCTCTAAGTGGTACCCGGTTTTCACCAGAGCCTGCGGCAAAGCAGGTTGGACTTGTTGCTGCGTGGTGCCACCAGGTTGTTCCACAGGCGCGACTTTGTCACTGGTGGTAGCCAAGGTGAGGTACAGAATCGTAAGGCAAACTCGTGGTCGGGGACAGGCAGGAAGTCGAGACGGGCAGCACAGGATCAGAGTTGGGGACATAGCGATAGCGGAATGTCCATACGGGTAGCACAGGAGCGAGGTCAGGAACAGGGGAAATCAGGATAATCACACGGCATCAGGAACAAGCTTTCTCTAAGGCACAGAAGCACAAAGATCTGGAAGGGGACACAGGAAGGGGCTGGAACTTATCAGGGTAGGCGGCCAGCCAACGCCAATAATACATTTTACAGAACTGGCGCGGGCATCGCAGAGATCGCCGCTGGAGCCGGGAAAGATGAGTTCCTTGCTGGGGCACACAGAGGTTATATGAGGGATATGAGTCGCAGGTGCACACGTGACAATTCCATGGTAACAGACCACAGACAAATCCCGTGTAGGCAGATCTTTCAGTTATCCTTCTCTCCATGTAGTTGCCTACTGGATGTGTCAGCTCCCCAGAAGATCCCCAGTCTAGTAAGGTGGCAACAACTCAGGGGATGTGAAAAAACTGTAGTCGGGAGACAGCCAAGAGTCATAACCAGGAGTAAAACACCTGGCACTAGGTGAGTAATCAAAGAGCAGGGTATATTCACAGACAAAGCTGAGGTCAGGACCACGGTCATGGTCAACAGCAAAGACCACAAGCACACAAGAGCTGGACCCAGGCAAGGTAGGTACCTAATAAATAGGCAATGAATTGGACATTAGTGTTGGTATAATCTTCGAGGACCAGTTTCCTAGACATGGACATGTAGAGGGGTGAGCCTAAGCTGAAGTCATACTGACTAAGGATTGACTTCCGAAACGCGTCATGGCTTTTTTCTTTCCCATGTGCACACGGTTTTTTAACCTTATGAATTAAAAGTTAGTTTTTATGCTTCCATTTTTTTGATTTTTTCATATATTTTTTCTTGACTTCCCACATTTTTGGATCCTCGCTGGAGCTTACCTTAGTTTGTTCTTCCACATTGTCTCGGAGCGGCCCGACTTCTTTGCTCCGTGCGCCTGATCCTCATATGGCCTCCTACATGTCGGTGAGCTGAAAGAAAGACTTTATTTCCACAATGAATTATTACATATTCTGCCCCCCCCCCACAATGAATTATTACATATTCTGCCCCCCCCACAATGAATTATTACATATTCTGCCCCCACAATGAATTATTACATATTCTGCCCCCCACAATGAATTATTACATATTCTGCCCCCACAATGAATTATTACATATTCTGCCCCCCCACACAATTAATTATTTCATATTCTCTCCCTCCACAATGAATTATTACATATTATGTCCCGCATAATGAATTATTTAATATTGTCTCCCCCCACAATTAATTATTACATATTCTGCCCCCCCACAATGAATTATTAAATATTCTGCCCCCGCACAATGAATTATTACATATTCTGCCCCCCCCCACAATGAATTATTACATATTCTGCCCCCCACACAATTAATTATTACATATTCTGCCCCCCCACACAATTAATTATTACATATTCTGCCCCCACAATTAATTATATAAAATTCTCTCCCCCCACAATTAATTATTACATATTCTACCCCCCACAATGAATTATTACATATTCTGCCCCCCCATAATGAATTATTACATATTCTGCCCCCCATAATGAATTATTACATATTCTGCCCCCCCACAATTAATTATTACATATTCTGCCCCACACAATTAATTATTACATATTCTACCCCCCCCACAATTAATTATTACATATTCTACCCCCCCCACAATTAATTATTACATATTCTACCCCCCCCCCCACAATTAATTATTACATATTCTGCCCCCACACAATTAATTATTACATATTCTGCCCCCACACAATTAATTATTACATATTCTACCCCCCCACAATTAATTATTACATATTCTGCCCCCCCCCACAATGAATTATCACATCAAATTAATGATTTTATACAATAAGCCCCTTTTACCTCTGATTGATTTTAAAAAAAAACCTGTACAGCGGGTCCCACGTCTTCTTTCTTCCGCCCGCAGCCAGACAGGAAGGGGTGCGCGGCAGAGTGGTTTTCCGGCCACACTGCTCAAGTTATAGTGCTCGAGCGGTTGCCCGACTGCCAGTGGCGTACCGACCACGGTTGCCATTGAGACGGTCGCCCGGGACACACCCCGGCCGATGGGCCTGGTATCAATGCTGACTGCTGCGACCGCGGTCGTACCACTGGATGTGGGGTTGCGGTGAGTGCCCACAAACAGCCTTAAAAAAGCATGTGTAATACAGGCAGCAAACAGGGGAAAGTGATTCCCTATTTACATCCCGTTTTGGCCAGGTGGAAATCGGTGGGTGAGCTCTGCTCTTCTCGCCCATGTATTTAAGAAAACAGCAGCCACATAGTTGGGGAGGAATGGGACCATCTCTATAATTTTGGCTTAGATGTTCGGCTCGCTCTTGGTGCAATGAGATACAATGTCTGCATCCTGTTGCACCGCACCGGAACGGGGCAAATAGACCTCAACAGGGTCCGTGAATTAGCTGCCTTTTTGCAGCTAGTTCACAGCCCCCCAAAACAGTTGTGTGCTTAAGACCTTATTCCATAAAAATTGGAATTTTCTCTCTAACCCCCACCCTTCCCAATATCATTATTCATAAATCTCTACCATCAGATGGCGCCAAGCCTTCTTCTCCGGCCTAGAACCACCCATCTGAAAGAAGATCATAATTAAGATATCATAAACTAAAGGAAAAGGGCAATATAAATAGGAGGGGCTTCTGAAGGAAATGGACAATATAAATAGGAGGGGCTTCTGAAGGAAATGGATGATAAAAATAGGAGGGGCTTCTGAAGGAAGTGGACAATATAAATAGGAGGGGCTTCTGAAGGAAGTGGACAATATAAATAGGAAGGGCTTCTGAAGGAATTGGACAATATAAATAGGAGGTGCTTCTGAAGGAAGTGGACAATATAAATAGGAGGGGCTTCTGAAGGAAGTGGACAATATAAATAGGAGGGACTTCTGAAGGAAGTGGACAATATAAATAGGAGGGGCTTCTGAAGGAAGTGGACAATATAAATAGGAGGGGCTTCTGAAGGAAGTGGACAATATAAATAGGAGGGGCTTCTGAAGGAAGTGGACAATATAAATAGGAGGGGCTTCTGAAGGAAGTGGACAATATAAATAGGAAGGGCTTCTGAAGGAATTGGACAATATAAATAGGAGGTGCTTCTGAAGGAAGTGGACAATATAAATAGGAGGGGCTTCTGAAGGAAGTGGACAATATAAATAGGAGGGGCTTCTGAAGGAAGTGGACAATATAAATAGGAGGGGCTTCTGAAGGAAGTGGACAATATAAATAGGAAGGGCTTCTGAAGGAATTGGACAATATAAATAGGAGGTGCTTCTGAAGGAAGTGGACAATATAAATAGGAGGGGCTTCTGAAGGAAGTGGACAATATAAATAGGAGGGACTTCTGAAGGAAGTGGACAATATAAATAGGAGGGGCTTCTGAAGGAAGTGGACAATATAAATAGGAGGGACTTCTGAAGGAAGTGGACAATATAAATAGGAGGAGCTTCTGAAGGAAGTGGATAATATAAATAGGAGGGACTTCTGAAGGAAGTGGACAATATAAATAGGAGGGGCTTCTGAAGGAAGTGGACAATATAAATAGGAGGGGCTTCTGAAGGAAGTGGACAATATAAATAGGAGGGGCTTCTGAAGGAAGTGGACAATATAAATAGGAGGGACTTCTGAAGGAAGTGGACAATATAAATAGGAGGAGCTTCTGAAGGAAGTGGATAATATAAATAGGAGGGACTTCTGAAGGAAGTGGACAATATAAATAGGAGGGGCTTCTGAAGGAAGTGGACAATATAAATAGGAGGGACTTCTGAAGGAAGTGGACAATATAAATAGGAGGGGCTTCTTAAGGGAATGGGCAGGAAGGGCTGCTGTAGGAAGTCCATGTTCACAAAAAGGTTGGGGACCACTGTATAAATGGATGCAAAAAAGTTAGAGTGGATAGTGGATATAGTAGCTAGAGATAGGTCCAAAATACATATAATACTTTATAACATTGTGTAGTGTTACACAAAGAAGTGATAAAGAAGTAATAACAAAAATGTGAAAAAAAGAAATAAAAAACATTTTAAAATGCCAAAACAGAAGAGTCTTTCCCTCATGTACATTCAATAAAGATATTGTGGTAGATGCCTTAAAATTTTTACCAGCACAAAAAGGGTTATGTATATTTTTTTCCCCGGAAGAACTTTTGCCCTGAGTAATGTGAGACGCGGCTCTGCTCATCCTGGAAATGGTCTTGTGGGATTACACACATCATTTCATATACTACAACAGTTTGATTTCATGCTCCTTAGTGCCATGCTGCTTCATTTATAGGAGAACATTCATAGTCATCCCGGCATTTGGCACATGATGTGTCAATCTCCTGGGATGAGGGGGGGGGGGGAGTCAACAGGGCTTGAAAATACTTTGCTCGCTGACCTCGCCCAGTCAAAATATGCAGAATCAGATGTCTAGATACTAAAATAAGTTTGTTTTGGTAGATTAATTGGTGTCCGGCAGATGATAAATATATTTTGGGTTGTGTCGATGACGTTGGTATGTTAATGGGTCTATCCTTAAAGGGCATCACCATTCAGATATAAACACCACGATGAACAGCTCAGGGCAATATTCAGGGAACATATAGATTACCAAAACTCTCATCTAATGTATCTAAAGTAAAAACAGAATAAAAAATTGTTTTGAATAAAAATCAAGTTGTAGAAACTTCAACTCCCCATTTGATCCTGTACTGCAAAAAAAAGTTGGAACATAAAATGAAACTGCTAGGACTAAGGGGAAGGGTGGGTATGGCAATTGGGTAAGTGATAGAAAACAGAGGGTCGCCATTAATGAAATTTTGTCAAATTAGGTTTAAGTTACCAGTGGGGTGCCACAGGGGCCAGTACTGGACACCCATCTTTTAATATTTTTTTTTATTAATGACCTCATAGAGGGTTTTCACAGTAGAGTTTCAATATTTCCAGATGCAACTAAGCTCTGTAAAGTAATTAATACAGAGGAGGATAGTATTATAGTAAATAGGGATCCTTTACAGGGGGCATCCTTTACACCTACAGGAGAAGCAGTTCTATCATCATCATAGACAAGGGGCATCTGCTACACCTATATGAGAGACAGTTCTACCACCCCCATAGACAGGGGGCATCCTCTACATCTAGAGGAGAGGCGATTCTACCATCACCACAGACAGGGGGCATCCTCTACAACTAGAGGAGAGGAGGTTCTACCATCACCGTAGACATGGGGCATCCTCTACACCTAGAGGAGAGGTGGTTCTATCATCACCATAGCCAGGAGGCATCCTCCACACCTAGAGGAGAGGCGATTCTACCTTTACCATAGAAAGGGGGCATCCTCTACACCTAGAGGAGAGGAGGTTCTACCATCACCATAGACGGGGCATCCTCTACACTTAGAGGAGAGGTGGTTCTACCATCACCATAGACAGGAGGCATCCTCTACACCTAGAGGAGAGGAGGTTCTACCATCACCATAAACAGGGGGCATCCTCTACATCTAGAGGAGAGGAGGTTCTACCATCACCATAGACAGGAGGCATCCTCTACATCTAGAGGAAAGGCAGTTCTACCATCACCATAGACAGGGGGCATCCTCTACACCCAGAGGAGAGGCAGTTCTACCATCACCATAAACAGGGGGCATCCTCTACATCTAGAGGAGAGGAGGTTCTACCATCACCATAGACAGGAGGCATCCTCTACATCTAGAGGAAAGGCAGTTCTACCATCACCATAGACAGGGGGCATCCTCTACACCCAGAGGAGAGGCAGTTCTACCATCACCATAGACAGGGGGCATCCTCTACATCTAGAGGAGAGGTGGTTCTACCATCACCACAGACAGGGGGCATCCTCTACACCTAGAGGAGAGGAGGTTCTACCATCACCGTAGACATGGGGCATCCTCTACACCTAGAGGAGAGGTGGTTCTGTCATCACCATAGCCAGGAGGCATCCTCCACACCTAGAGGAGAAGCAGTTCTACCATCACCATAGCCAGGAGGCATCCTTCACACCTAGAGGAGAGGCGATTCTACCATCACCATAGACAGGGGGCATCCTCTACACCTAGAGGAGAGTAGGTTCTACCATCACCATAGACAGGGGGCATCCTCTACATCTAGAGGAGAGGAGGTTCTACCATCACCTTAGACAGGAGGCATCCTCTACATCTAGAGGAAAGGCAGTTCTACCATCACCATAGACAGGGGGCATCCTCTACACCCAGTGGAGAGGCAGTTCTACCATCACCATAGACAGGGGGCATCCTCTACATCTAGAGAAGAGGTGGTTCTACCATCACAGTAGACAGGGGGCATCCTCTAGGCCTAGAGAAGAGGAGGTTCTACCATCACCATAGACAGGGGGCATCCTCTACACCTAGAGGAGAGGAGGTTCTACCATCACCGTAGACATGGGGCATCCTCTACACTTAGAGGAGAGGCGGTTCTATTATCACCATAGCCATGAGGCTAAGCTCTGTAAAGTAATTAATACAGAGGAGGATAGTATTATAGTAAATAGGGATCCTTTACAGGGGGCATCCTTTACACCTACAGGAGAAGCAGTTCTATCATCATCATAGACAAGGGGCATCTGCTACACCTATATGAGAGACAGTTCTACCACCCCCATAGACAGGGGGCATCCTCTACATCTAGAGGAGAGGCGATTCTACCATCACCACAGACAGGGGGCATCCTCTACAACTAGAGGAGAGGAGGTTCTACCATCACCGTAGACATGGGGCATCCTCTACACCTAGAGGAGAGGTGGTTCTATCATCACCATAGCCAGGAGGCATCCTCCACACCTAGAGGAGAGGCGATTCTACCTTTACCATAGACAGGGGGCATCCTCTACACCTAGAGGAGAGGAGGTTCTACCATCACCATAGACGGGGCATCCTCTACACTTAGAGGAGAGGTGGTTCTACCATCACCATAGACAGGAGGCATCCTCTACACCTAGAGGAGAGGAGGTTCTACCATCACCATAAACAGGGGGCATCCTCTACATCTAGAGGAGAGGAGGTTCTACCATCACCATAGACAGGAGGCATCCTCTACATCTAGAGGAAAGGCAGTTCTACCATCACCATAGACAGGGGGCATCCTCTACACCCAGAGGAGAGGCAGTTCTACCATCACCATAAACAGGGGGCATCCTCTACATCTAGAGGAGAGGAGGTTCTACCATCACCATAGACAGGAGGCATCCTCTACATCTAGAGGAAAGGCAGTTCTACCATCACCATAGACAGGGGGCATCCTCTACACCCAGAGGAGAGGCAGTTCTACCATCACCATAGACAGGGGGCATCCTCTACATCTAGAGGAGAGGTGGTTCTACCATCACCACAGACAGGGGGCATCCTCTACACCTAGAGGAGAGGAGGTTCTACCATCACCGTAGACATGGGGCATCCTCTACACCTAGAGGAGAGGTGGTTCTATCATCACCATAGCCAGGAGGCATCCTCCACACCTAGAGGAGAAGAAGTTCTACCATCACCATAGCCAGGAGGCATCCTTCACACCTAGAGGAGAGGCGATTCTACCATCACCATAGACAGGGGGCATCCTCTACACCTAGAGGAGAGTAGGTTCTACCATCACCATAGACAGGGGGCATCCTCTACATCTAGAGGAGAGGAGGTTCTACCATCACCTTAGACAGGAGGCATCCTCTACATCTAGAGGAATGGCAGTTCTACCATCACCATAGACAGGGGGCATCCTCTACACCCAGTGGAGAGGCAGTTCTACCATCACCATAGACAGGGGGCATCCTCTACATCTAGAGGAGAGGTGGTTCTACCATCACAGTAGACAGGGGGCATCCTCTAGGCCTAGAGAAGAGGAGGTTCTACCATCACCATAGACAGGGGGCATCCTCTACACCTAGAGGAGAGGAGGTTCTACCATCACCATAGACAGGGGGCATCCTCTACATCTAGAGGAGAGGAGGTTCTACCATCACCTTAGACAGGAGGCATCCTCTACATCTAGAGGAAAGGCAGTTCTACCATCACCATAGACAGGGGGCATCCTCTACACCCAGTGGAGAGGCAGTTCTACCATCACCATAGACAGGGGGCATCCTCTACATCTAGAGGAGAAGGGGTTCTACCATCACAGTAGACAGGGGGCATCCTCTAGGCCTAGAGAAGAGAAGGTTCTACCATCACCATAGACAGGGGACATCCTCTACACCTAGAGGAGAGGAGGTTATACCATCACCATAGACAGGGGGCATTCTCTACATCTAGAGGAAAGGCAGTTCTACCATCACCATAGACAGGGGGCATCCTCTACACCCAGAGGAGAGGCAGTTCTACCATCACCATAGGCAGGGGGCATCCTCTACATCTAGAGAAGAGGTGGTTCTACCATCACCTTAGACAGGGGGCATCCTCTAGGCCTAGAGAAGAGGAGGTTCTACCATCACCATAAACAGGGACATCCTCTACACCTAGAGGAGAGGAGGTTCTACCATCACATTAGACTGGGACATCCTCTTCGCCTAGAGAAGAGGAGGTTCTACCATCACCATAGACAGGGGGTATCCTCTACATCTAGAGAAGAGGAGGTTCTACCATCACCGTAGATAGGGGGCATCCTCTACGCCTAGTGGAGAGTCAGTTCTACCATCACCATAGACAGACGGCATCCTCTACACCTAGAGGAGAGCAGGTTCTACCATCACCGTAGACAGGGGCATCCTCTACTTCTAGAGGAGAGGAGGTTCTACCATCATCGTAGACAGGGGGCATCCTCTACACCTAGAGGAGAGGAGGTTCTACCATCACCATAGACAGGGGGCATCCTCTACACCTAGAGGAGAGGAGGTTCTACCATCACCATAGACAGGGGCATCCTCTACACCTAGAGGAGAGGAGGTTCTACCATCAGCATAGACAGGGGGCATCCTCTACACCTAGAGAAGAGGCGGTTCTACCATCACCATAGACAGGGGGCATCCTCTACACCTAGAGGAGAGGAAGTTCTACCATCACCATAGATAGGGGGCATCCTCTACATCTAGAGGAGAGGCGATTCTACCATCACCACAGACAGGGGGCATCCTCTACATCTAGAGGAGAGGCGATTCTACCATCACCACAGACAGGGGGCATCCTCTACACCTAGAGGAGAGGAGGTTCTACCATCACCTTAGACATGGGGCATCCTCTACACCTAGAGGAGAGGAGGTTCTACCATCACCATAGACAGGGGGCATCCTCTACACCTAGAGGAGAGGAAGTTCTACCATCACCATAGACAGGGGGCATCCTCTACACCTAGAGGAGAGGAGGTTCTACCATCACCATAGACAGGGGACATCCTCTACACCTAGAGGAGAGGAGGTTCTACCATCACCATAGACAGGGGGCATCCTCTACATCTAGATTAGAGGCGATTCTACCATCACCACAGACAGGGGGCATCCTCTACACCTAGAGGAGAGGAGGTTCTACCATCACCGTAGACATGGGGCATCCTCTACACTTAGAGGAGAGGCGGTTCTATTATCACCATAGCCATGAGGCATCCTCCACACCTAGAGGAGAAGCAGTTCTACCATCACCGTAGCCAGGAGGCATTCTTCACACCTAGAGGAGAGGCGATTCTACTATCACCATAGACAGGGGGCATCCTCTACACCTAGAGGAGAGGAGGTTCTACCATCACCATAGACAGGGGGCATCCTCTACATCTAGAGGAGAGGAGGTTCTACCATCACCTTAGACAGGAGGCATTCTCTACACCCAGTGAAAAGGCAGTTCTACCATCACCATAGACAGGGGGCATCCTCTACATCTAGAGGAGAGGTGGTTCTACCATCACAGTAGACAGGGGGCATCCTCTAGGCCTAGAGAAGAGGAGGTTCTACCATCACCATAGACAGGGGACATCCTCTACACCTAGAGGAGAGGAGGTTCTACCGTCACCATAGACAGGGGGCATTCTCTACATCTAGAGGAGAGGAGGTTCTACCATCACCTTAGATAGGAGGCATCCTCTACACCTAGAGGAAAGGCAGTTCTACCATCACCTTAGACAGGGGGCATCCTCTACACCCAGAGGAGAGGCAGTTCTACCATCACCATAGACAGGGGGCATCCTCTACATCTAGAGGAGAGGTGGTTCTACCATCACCGTAGACAGGGGGCATCCTCTAGGCCTAGGGAAGAGGAGGTTCTACTATCACCATAAACAGGAACATCCTCTACACCTAGAGGAGAGGAGGTTCTACCATCACATTAGACAGGGACATCCTCTTCACCTAGAGAAGAGGAGGTTCTACCATCACCATAGACAGGGGGTATCCTCTACATCTAGAGAAGAGGAGGTTTTACCATCACCGTAGATAGGGGGCATCCTCTACGCCTAGTGGAGAGTCAGTTCTACCATCACCATAGACAGGGGGCATCCTCTACACCTAGAGGAGAGGAGGTTCTACCATCACCATAGACAGGGGGCATCCTCTACACCTAGAGGAGAGGAGGTTCTACCATCACCGTAGACAGGGGCATCCACTACACCTAGAGGAGAGGAGGTTCTACCATCAGCATAGACAGGGGGCATCCTCTACACCTAGAGAAGAGGCGGTTCTACCATCACCATAGACAGGGGGCATCCTCTACACCTAGAGGAGACGAGGTTCAACCATCACCATAGACAGGGGGCATCCTCTACACCCAGAGGAGAGGATGTTCTACCATCAGCATAGACAGGGGGCATCCTCTACACCCAGAGGAGAGGATGTTCTACCATCAGCATAGACAGGGATTCTTTACTGTAAAAGCAGTGAGACCGTTGAACAAAAACTAATTTTTTTTAGGTTGGACTTGATGGAACTGTGTCTTACATATTAGGTCAATGTTGAATAGTTGTACAATAGAGCTAGACTTGAGATAAGCCACTATCAGATATGTGCTGATTACTCCCTCATCTCACAGAACACATGCATTCTGTGCCCAGCTGGGCATGCATGTATAAGAAAAACCAGGAGAAATAGCAGAATGTCACCAATCTTACCAAAACTTTCCAAAAAAACCCAGGTTTTGTTTTTTTGTAGGCCAAGTTTTTTTTTCCAGTCCCTATGATTAAAGTCTTACACACCATTGCATTGTAAATCATATGCCTGAAACCTTGCTATATCCATGGCCATCAGTGTCACCGGTTGATTTTCCAAGTAGGCCAGTGCTCGGAGAGAGAATTGTAAGACTCTTATTATAATGAGAAGATTTCTTTAAGGAGTTTGGCCCTGACACAGACAATAGGACGAGCGGGTGGAACTATTCTAAAAAAACCCATAATATATGTTTATACATTTGTAGATTTCTACTTGACGCAATTACAAAGGCAAAACAGGAAAATGTGGATCTCCAAGGCATTGAGAATATGAGGAGAAAAGAAGAGGATGGGGCTGAACAATGGAGGCGCAGACAATGACCAATTCTACACACAGACTCGACCCATCAGAGAAACAAATCCTAGAATTGGTCAAGACTCAAAGGAGAAGAATCAGAAGGAAATTATATTATATTATGAACAAATACGCCACAAGGTCAGAACAATATATCTTATAAAGGTAGAAGACAATACTGTCCATAGATTCAAGAAAGAAAGTAATAAAGGTCTATTATAAAGAAATCTGAATGTGGACTAACATTTTAAGAAGAACGTGTCACCAGAAAATGACCTTATTCTAAAACTCAATTTATACATTTTTTTAAAAATACATTGAACATGTTAATACTTACAGTGGGGGAATTTAAGGGATATTCCTCCCAAGATTCTTATATATACTCAGGATAACAAAATAACACATTCTCTAATTCAGTGTTATTAACAAAAATACAGCATTTCACAGATATAATTCCAACCTGTCTCTATCAGTCCTGCTGAACACAATTTCAGTTGCCCCTAGACACAACCCTGTAACTTCTGACTTGGGGTCGGGCGGCCATCTTGGATTTCTGTGTAACAGCATGCAGCTGAGATTTCTGTCTCTCTCTGCTCTAAGCCTGTAGCCACGCCCCCTGCACGGAGCTCAGAGACTCTCACGGATTACTTCCTGCTTGGAAATTGTGAGCAGAGAGAGGCTGCAGACTACAAACTACAAGGATATAAGTAATCTGGGGAAAGGGGGAGGCAGGCACATATGTTTGAGATGTAGCACATCTAAAAGTGTAACAGTGTAAAAGTCAGTCATCCTCTGTGTAATAGGCATCATGCATCTCATCATCTCTGATCTGTCTCATCTCTTTCTATGTGTCAGTGTGTTAGTATGTCAGAAGCCAGATGAAAGTGTATATAAACTTGTACCCTAATAATGTAACCACATTGTCACCACACAGAACTAGATGGTTCATAATGGGGCAGATTTACTTACCTGGTCCATTCGCGATCCAGCGGCGCGTTCTCTGCGGAGGATTCGGGTTCTGCCGGGATTCACTAAGGCAGTTCCTTCGACGTCTACCAGGTGTCGCTGCTGCTCTGAATGCACTGGAGTTCACCAAGCCGGGCCGAGTGAAGGTAAGCGCGTGTCCAGCGACACTTTTAAAAAAAAAATGCGTCGGTTTTTCCGAATCCGTCAGGTTTTTTTATGGCCATGCCCCCTGATTTCCATCGCGTGCATTCCGGCGCCAATGCGACACAATCCGATCGCATGTGCCAAAATCCTGGGGCAATTCAGGGAAATTCGGTGCAAAATGGAAAAATTTGCGTAACCCGCCAGAAAAACACGAATCGGGCCCTTAGTAAATGATCCCCAATGTGTCTGCTTAGAGAGTCCCTGCCCACACCCTGGAATTTTGCACTGAGCAGTCTAGGGAGCAATAGGAGCTAAACCAGCAATAAAACTGGGTAACATTTTCATTTGTGGGAAAACCCATTCAAGTATTTCATACTCTGCTGATATTGCACGTTTTCCTACCTACAGAGAATGGAGAGATCTGTAATTTTTTACTACTAACAGCAGATGATGTCAAAGCTTATCTCCTCCCCCTCCCTGTACAATGACCTCTATATAGATAACATTGACCCGTTATTACATCACTACTGACAATAGATGATGTCACAGCTTATCTCCTCCCCCCTCCCTGTACAATGACCTCTATATAGATAACACTGACCCATCATTACATCACTACTGACAATAGATGATGTCACAGCTTATCTCCTCCCCCTCCCTGTACAATGACCTCTATATAGATAACACTGACCCATCATTACATCACTACTGACAATAGATGATGTCACAGCTTATCTCCTCCCCCTCCCTGTACAATGACCTCTATATAGATAACACTGACCCATCATTACATCACTACTGACAATAGATGATGTTACAACTTATCTCCCCCCCCCTCCCTGAACAATGACCTCTATATACATAACACTGACCCATCATTACATCACTACTGACAATAGATGATGTCACAGCTTATCTCCTCCCCCTCCCTGTACAATGACCTCTATATAGATAACACTGACCTATCATTACAACACTACTGACAATAGATGATGTCACAGCTTATCTCCCCCCCCTCCCTGTACAATGACCTCTATATAGATAACACTGACCCATCATTACATCACTCCTGACAATAGATGATGTCACAGCTTATCTCCTCCCCCTCCCTGTACAATGACCTCTATATAGATAACACTGACCCATCATTACATCACTACTGACAATAGATGATGTCACAGCTTATCTCCTCCCCCTCCCTGTACAATGACCTCTATATAGATAACAATGACCCGTCATTACATCACTACTGACAATAGATGATGTCACAGCTTATCTCCTCCCCTCCCTGTACAATGACCTCTATATAGATAACACTGACCAATCATTACATCACTACTGACAATAGATGATGTCACAGCTTATCTCCCCCCCCTCCCTGAACAATGACCTCTATATAGATAACACTGACCCATCATTACATCACTACTGACAATAGATGATGTCACAGCTTATCTCCTCCCCCTCCCTGTACAATGACCTCTATATAGATAACACTGACCTATCATTACAACACTTCTGACAATAGATGATGTCACAGCTTATCTCCTCCCCCCTCCCTGTACAATGACCTCTATATAGATAACACTGACCCATCATTACATCACTACTGACAATAGATGATGTCACAGCTTATCTCCTCCTCCCTGTACAATGACCTCTATATACATAACACTGACCCATCATTACATCACTACTGACAATAGATGATGTCACAGCTTATCTCCTCCCCCTCCCTGTACAATGACCTCTATATAGATAACACTGACTCATCATTACATCACTACTGACAATAGATGATGTCACAGCTTATCTCCTCCCCCTCCCTGTACAATGACCTCTATATAGATAACACTGACCCATCATTACATCACTACTGACAATAGATGATGTCACAGCTTATCTCCTCCCCTCCCTGTACAATGACCTCTATATAGATAACACTGACCAATCATTACATCACTACTAACAATAGATGATGTCACAGCTTATCTCCTCCCCCTCCCTGTACAATGACCTCTATATAGATAACACTGACCCATCATTACATCACTACTGACAATAGATGATGTCACAGCTTATCTCCTCCCCTCCCTGTACAATGACCTCTATATAGATAACACTGACCCATCATTACATCACTACTGACAATAGATGATGTCACAGCTTATCTCCTCCCCCTCCCTGTACAGTGACCTCTATATAGATAATACTGACCCATCATTACATCACTACTGACAATAGATGATGTCACAGCTTATCTCCTCCCCCTCCCTGTACAATGACCTCTATATAGATAACACTGACCCATCATTACATCACTACTGACAATAGATGATGTCACAGTTTATCTCCTCCCCCTCCCTGTACAATGACCTCTATATAGATAACACTGACCCATCATTACATCACTACTGACAATAGATGATGTCACAGCTTATCTCCTCCCCCTCCCCGTACAATGACTTCTATATAGATAACACTGACCCATCATTACATCACTACTGACAATAGATGATGTCACAGCTTATCTCCTCCCCTCCCTGTACAATGACCTCTATATAGATAACACTGACCCATCATTACATTACTACTAACAATAGATGATGTCACAGCTTATCTCCTCCCCCTCCCTGTACAGTGACCTCTATATAGATAATACTGACCCATCATTACATCACTACTGACAATAGATGATGTCACAGCTTATCTCCTCACCATCCCTGTACAATGACCTCTATATAGATAACACTGACCCATCATTACATCACTACTGACTATAGATGATGTCACAGCTTATCTCCTCCCCTCCCTGTACAATGACCTCTATATAGATAACAATGACCCATCATTACATCACTACTGACAATAGGTGATGTCACAGCTTATCTCCTCCCCCTCCCTGTACAATGACCTTTATATAGATAACACTGACCCATCATTACATCACTACTGACAATAGATGATGTCACAGCTTATCCCCTCCCCCTCCCTGTACAATGACCTCTATATAGATAACACTGACCCATCATTACATCACTACTGACAATAGATGATGTCACAGCTTATCTCCTCCCCTTCCCTGTACAATGACCTCTATATAGATAACACTGACCCATCATTACATCACTACTGACAATAGATGATGTCACAGCTTATCTCCTCCCCCTCCCTGTACAATGACCTTTATATAAATAACACTGTCCCATCATTACTGGTTGAATTACAACTTGCGGTATTAGGAGGTATAGTTGTGCATTAGCAATCTTCCCCCAAATTCTTAAACTGGAAATTTTGGTTCATGGTTTGTTAGTGATAATATATTCCCCCTCTTTTCCTGCTGCGCCGAGTAAATTTAGAAGCTCCGTCCTCATGATATACCCAGTGGCCCGGCGTGCGGCTGGGCAATTCTAGTTCCTGGCATAGGCCATAGCAAGTGCACAGATTTGGGGCATGATCGTCTGGCCTACTCCGCCGTGGGGCACACTGCTGTCACTCCTTTCCATACATATTTGGCGTTAAGTTGAAGAGAGTGGAAAAATTGACGCAATTCCTGGCCATGAGCCAGGAATTGTGACTATTTCAATAATTGTATAATAGAAAACTGTCATAAACCCAGTGATATGCCCCCCCCCTTGTTTTTTTTAAGCAGGTAAATATGCCTCAAACCTTGCTATACCTATGGTCATCAGTGTCACTGGTTGATTTTCCAGGTTGGCCAGGGCTCGAGAGGGAATTGTTAGACTACTATGACTTATTATAATGAGAAGATTTCTTTAAAGAGTTTGGCCCTGACACAGACAATAGGACGAGCGGGTGGAACTATTCTAAAAAAACATAAAATATGTTTATACATTTGTAGATTTCTACTTGACATAAATACAAAGGCAAAACAGGAAAATGTGGATCTCCAAGGCATTGAGAATATGAGGAGAAAAGAAGAGGATGAGGAGGAACAATGGAGGCGCAGACAATGACCAATTCTACACACAGACTCGACCCGTCAGAGAAACAAATCCTAGAATTGGTCAAGACTCAAAGGAGAAGAATCAGAAGGAAATTATATTATGTTATGAACAAATACGCCACAAGGTCAGAACAATATATCTTATAAAGGTAGAAGACAATACTGTCCATACATATTCAAGAAAGAAAGTAATAAAGGTCTATTATAAAGAAATCTGATTGGCTACAGTTCAACCTACAACTAAAATGTGGACTCAAATTTTAATACAAGTTTATTGTAATAAAACCTTACAATTATTTTAGGTTTATATGTTAAAACAATTTTTTCAAATATATGATGTTGTTTAAAAATCATTCACATTATTAACTATAGGAAAATAGATATTATTGAAATGTACAAAAATCTTGCAATTTTCACAGACTGACATCTCATTCACATCAAATACAAGAGAGGATTGCAATAGAAGAAAACACCATCATTACATCACTACTGACTATGGATGATGTCACAGCTTATCTCCTCCCCCTCCCTGTACAATGACCTCTATATAGATAACACTGACCCATCATTACATCACTACTGACAATAGATGATGTCACAGCTTAGCTCCTCCCCCTCCCTGTACAATGACCTCTATATAGATAACACTGACCCATCATTACATCACTACTGACAATAGATGATGTCACAGCTTATCTCCTCCCCCTCCCTGTACAATGACCTCTATAAAGATAACACTGACCCATCATTACATCACTACTGACAATAGATGATGTCACAGCTTATCTCCTCCCCCCTCCCTGTACAATGACCTCTATATAGATAACACTGACCCGTCATTACATCACTACTGACAATAGATGATGTCACAGCTTATCTACTCCCCCTCACTGTACAATGACCTCTATATAGATAACACTGACCCATCATTACATCACTACTGACAATAGATGATGTCACAGCTTATCTCCTCCTCCTCCCTGTACAATGACCTCTATATAGATAACACTGACCCATCATTACATCACTACTGACAATAGATGATGTCACAGCTTATCTCCTCCTCCTCCCTGTACAATGACCTCTATACAGATAACACTGACCCATCATTACATCACTACTGACAATAGATGATGGCACAGCTTATCTCCTCCCCCTCCCTGTACAATGACCTCTATATAGATAACACTGACCCATCATTACATCACTACTGGCAATAGATGATGTCACAGCTTATCTCCTCCCCCTTACTGTACAATGACCTCTATATAGATAACACTGACCCATCATTACATCACTACTGACAATTGTTGTTTTTAAATGTAAAATTACAACTATCCATTTTTATTTAGTTAGAGGGGGTCCAGGCTTTATATAATTATATTAGCCCTGGGGGGTAGGTTTCAAAACTTTCTGCCTTTTCCTTTGGCACCACCCACCCCTGTGGTTCCCCTGTTTATTTAGGGAGGCCGATGGTGCATCCGACCACTGCCATACGCTTGATCCAGCATCCCTTTCAAGGACTAGTGGTTCCGCAGGATAATTATAGGGTTGGGGGAATTAAGGATAAGACTTTTATAAATTTTTTTTCCCTCCACAGGTCTGTTGAAATAAAAAAAAAAATCCTGGACAACCCCTTTAATGATGTTACAACCATTTATGCTAATCCCTTGACTACAGACTTTGGTGAAGGCAGCTCTAGGGATATGTTTGACCTCAGCAGCTCTTTCCAGTGTATATTGAAGGTAAGTCTTTCCACACAAAGCCTTACAGTGTAGATTGTGGAAATGTAGCCATTACAGGCTTTTCTGCCCTCTCCTTGTCCTGACCCTGAACTTAATTCTTACTTTCAAGAACGACACGGAAATAAGCGGTATTAAGTGATTCACGAAAACAAGAAGCGGAATTATGGAGAGATCAGTTACTCCGCAGCTGTAACCAGTCTTCCAGGTACAAATGAATTCACACGTTGCTTTGTACGCAGTAATATCCTTTACATTTTGGAATGTACAGAAATCGTCAGTAGAATAACACGCTGTAACATTTCAGTGACCTTCAGTATTTACAGACGAAGAAAGTGAATGTATTTTTGGCGCAAGCGTTTCAGTAAATGGGAGATTACTATCACATGTGGAGGCGGAATTAGAGAAGGACAATGTCAATTGACAGTACAATAAACAAATAAAGTTGTACATTCCAATTCTTTCAACTGAATCAGTCGGTAAAGACGTTTTCCCATTATATGCCTATGCTTCTCAGAAGTAACCCCAGTAGTAAGGGAATAAATAACAATATAGTGAACCCCGTAGGGTCAACACTGAAGGTGGCCTTAGAACAATATAATGGGTTCGAAGACTTGGTTGTATGAAATTTAATTTTGAATTTTACTTTATTTCAAACGGATTGGAGGTCTAGTAATTTTGTTGGTTGCGGACACATAAGGTTCAAGGTTTGATGGTAAAAAAGTTCTGTAAAGGCAACGGTCTTGTGGGACCATTAAACAGCCTCTCTATGAGGGAACATTGTTTGATGGTTGCAGCCTTAAAGTCCTCATATCCACATATGCTGGGCACATGCTTGGCCATCGAATGGTGCAGAACCCTGACCTATCGTATGCTAATGATGTATGTAATGGCCATACTGAGTACTGATACTAACTTCCATTGCCGATCAGACATACTGGTAATATCCTCATTCTCATGGCTCTTGTAGGTGTACCCACTGGTGCCTCTCTATTGCAGTTTCCATCTCTCTTGGGTCTTCATGGTTAAGTATTATAGCGTCCTAGTTAACCATGCACCGAGAACTGTGCACCGAGAATGTTGCTCTAAAAAGATTCTAGGGAAACAGGAACAGTGGGGGGAATTCATTAAGACTGGCGTTTGGCCAGTCTTAAAATTCTCTATGCTGGTGGTATGTCTCCAACCTCTTAGTAGATATGGTTGCAAGCTCCACCTGTTCGGGCCAACCAGGTCTGAACTGGCGGAGTTTTCATTGCTAAATATATTGCCAGTCTTCCTGCAATACGCTGCATCTACTCCCCATAGTGTCCATTGCCTCCTCCGCTGAGCACATACGTCGCTCAGAGGGAGTCTCGGGAGGAAAAGCCGTAGCTTGTTAAGTCTTTCCATCCTGCATTTTTGGACATACATAATGTTTAGTGGCCAGACGGAGGGAACAACTATGCCTCCATCTGCCACTTTTTGGCAATGTATTAGGCTAAGTGTATACATTGGGTTTATTTTCCGACGTTTACGCTTAGGGTACACAAATAGGACCAATTTGACATGCTTTGTGCAGCGCTGCGTAATCTGTGTGCGCTATATAAATAAAGAATTATTATTATTATTATTATTATAGCGTGCAGTGAACCCAGCCTTATTGGTGGGATGATTTGGAACCTTAAAATTGAAGGTTGATGAATTTTTCCCATTTTGTTTTTTAGGACTTTGAAAAATCCTAGAGCTCCTGAACCATTTTTGACTATGGCCTCTCTACGAGTGCTTTGGCTTGAATGTGTTATAATGATTTAGATCCAGACTCGACTTTGTTCCACCATTGGCCGTCACTTTTCTTGTTAAATTGATACAAATGATCCCGGAGCTTAAATCCATGGAACATGTTCATTGATACGCCTCCATCCATCATCACCAGGGCTCTTTCTAAATCCAAATCACATCAAATATTGTCACAAAATAATTAGTCCAGACACAAAACCAGTTCCCACCTTTTCCTCTGTATATTTCCAAGACATACAAACAGTTTGCAGGTTTTAGAATATAGCTGAAAGAATTACAAGTAATCAGATCTGGAGAGGGTCAACAGTGCAAACTTTTTAAGACTAATGTTTATTTAGAAAGCTGAGTGATGTCTGTTGCTTTTCTTGTGTCCCTGTGCCAAAATACTAATGACTTTACCAGACAAAGCAAAGCTTTGCAAGAAGAAAAAAAAATCAGAAGACCACCGGAGCAAAACTCTGTATGTTGGGCAAAAAAAATCTTCATAAAATAAACTTCACATTCCAGAGGATCAATAACTGTTTCATGCTTAGATCGAAAAAAAAACCCCCATTATGCTAAAAAACCAAATCCAAAGGAAAATAATGTTAACAAATATGCATATTTTTTAATGTTTTAAAAATGTTTTTATATAAGCAATAAATAAATAATAATATATTTGCATTAATTCATTTAGATCTTATGTTTTAAAAAAGCTACAAAAATGATATAATTATATATAAAAAAAAATCTTTGCCCTACATTTAATAAATTAAATTAGCTTTATCTTTTTTTAAAAACATTTTTACCATTTGCAACAATTACGAAATGGGAGACATTTTTAGATATTAAAAAAATATTTGTTTCCAAAGTGAAAAATCAAATATTTAGAGCTATAACTTACGTTCGAAAATTATTGAAATAAGATTTACATTTTTGGAATATATTTTCAATTTTCTTTCCTTTTTGTTTTCAAAATTAGATTTTAACTTAAGGGCTAAATCTGAAAATGAAATGAAATTTGCCAGAGACGCAAAGTATGACATTGATATTAACTTTAACTTAAAATGATATTAACTTTCCTTTTTTTCAGTGTTATGTGTTGCCATAATTTATTTATCTTGTACCAAAAATATAAAGAAATATAAAATTATAGAAAATATATATTTTAGAATTGGAATTTGACAAAATGTTAATGTCTTTGTAATAAAATAGAACGGTGTGATACTGTTTCTACTTAAGTAAATATTTAGAGATTTGCCTTACAAGATAATTGATTGCCCTTTTTGTCAGGAAAAATGAGGGGGGCAGTAGGTGGTATTAATGTGTTTGCTCAACTGGCAACCTCATCAGAAAATTCAAGAAGCTTCCAACAGAAGATCCACATGGAAAATCAATTGCAAATAACAGGTTTTGTATGGAACCCCCACCCTTCACTTTGTGTTGAGTTATTAGCCAAGAAATATGTGAATGAAAGTCGGACTTAGAGAGGTGATTCATTTATTAGTCTCCGAGGCTCGTTACAAACCACAAATTTTGTTTTCGCTCATCCAAATCCAAAGCAAGAATTTTTTTTACGTTAATTGTATCCATTTACAAGCTAAAAAAAAAAAAAAAAACCATAGAAAAATATATAAACACAGTTTTTTATTTTTAAAAGTTATTTTACACACATTTCAGCCTAATAAAATATACAATGTTAGGAAGTGAATACACAGGAGTTTTATAGTAGCCGGTAAAGATTTTTATTAGATCTGGAAAATGAATCATTTTAAACATTTATAAACTCGCATAAACTTAGCTGCTGTAAAATGAAGATTTTCGGATGTAAATTGGACGTTTCAATCAATAAATCACGGCCTTGCACATAGGGATGTATGGTGGAGCCAGGCTGTAGTATTGGGGGGTCAGTGTAGATTCTGCATTAAAACTGCAGATTCATAACATAACTTGTGCAATATCGTAAAAACTTTTGCTGTATTTTTTTGTGACATATAAAGATAATTAAAAATAAAAAATGGAAGCTTTTTACCATTTAAATTTTTTTGGGGGGGCTTAAAGTTCACAAAAACTGGAAAAAATTAAATTAATTCCCTAGTGTGTGATGGTCCTTTCATATATATTGTATTATGTATATTCTGGGGCAAACGTGGCGCCTATGGTGGTGTTTTTTATAGTGTAGCGGGGGATTTTTTTCAATTTTAATATTGAATATTAATGTTTACAAGTTGGGAAAAGTTTAAGGGGGCTGCCTTTCCAGGCCCTGTTTACTTTTCCCACCTTGGAATACATATTTGTATATTTCCCTGAATCCCCTAGTGGAGCATCAATGGCTACAAGTCTCCATATGCCTATAAGGCGGCCTTAAAGGGGTTTTCCCAGGAAACAAGTTAGGCCCTAACTTGCTGATCGGTCTCAATGATCACAGATCATAAGAACGGGGGGCAGGTTAAATTGGGTTCATAGAGATGAGTGGAGCAGACGGAGGTACCTCATCAGACCCCCTGTGATCTGTGGGGGTCTCATCACTGAAACCCCCACCGATCAACAAGTTAGGCCCTATCCTGTGGATAGGGCCTAACATGTTTCCTGGGAAAACCCATTTAATTGGCCAACTCTCCATGAGGAGAACTCTTACTTCCCGACCCTAGTCAATAGCCTCTTACTCCGCCAAACCAGTTCCCTATACTGTACTGAAGAGACCAAACCAGGTCTAAACAGCTCTGTCTACAGTTGGGAGTCTGTTCCTTCTGGCATAGATCTACTGGTTTGGCTTTATCCCACATCATGTTATTAGGCTTCTTGTAAGTCATACTTGGTGTTTAGGGGGCTGCCTAATAAGGTAAGTGTTGTTTTCCTTTTTCGCGCCTTGGAAAACATATCTGCCTACTTACCAACTTTTTATATATGTTTAGACCCTTACAGAACAAGATAGTAGACATCATGGGGCACATTTACTAAGGGTCCGTCGGACGCATTTTCGTTGGGTTTCCCGAATTTTTCCGTTTTGCGCTGAATTGCCCTGGGTTTTTGTCGCACGTAATCAGATTGTGCCGCATCGGCGCCGGCTTTCATGCGAAAGGCGTGGCCGTCGGACAACCCGACTGATTCGGACAAGCCGCGGAATTTAAAATTCAAATTGTGTCGCAAGATCAGCACTCACATGCACCGGGAAGAAGAAGGTGAACTCCGGCGGACCTCAGCGGGGAAGTGGCACATGCAGGAAATTGGATGCATGATCTTAGTGAATTGCAGCAGCTCCAAATGCTTGTCGGACATTCTGGATCGGTGTCTTCAGCGGGACGAGTAAGTAAATGTGCCCCAATGTGTCATGTATTGTATAACACAACTCTTTTACTATATGTTATATGTTATCTACTCCATACTATGAGTCATTATGTATGTTCAGAGTGACGTGCACCTACCCTGCTCTTATGACACGTGATATATAACACTTGCACTGCCTAAAGTTTATTCTCAAGTACCTCGAACCCATCGATTCCCTCTGGGAGCTGCATGTAATATCAAGAGCTCTTTTCCATAAACATAAGTATGCGGCACACAATCTCGCTGAAAGACGTGTATCACATCTAAGATCTTTGTGTGGCATAACAATTATACTTAAATCAAACACATTAGCCGGGTTACTGAGTGATCTTGCCACCAGTCATTCCATTTATTGTTGTATATTTCAATCTTTGACTCCTTGACATAAGTAAACAAATCTACGAGAAAACAGATAAACTCAATGTATGAAATGGTTCAGTTTCCCAAAGTGTAAGGTCCCCGGAGAGCCGGGCTTGACATTTTGTATTGTTTATATCACTTACATAAGGTAAATATTTGGGTGTGTGGATGAACTACGTGCAAAATGGCATCTGGACTCAATGGGGTCAAATTTGCTAATGTGTACACGGGGCACCGGGGGGGATGTCGGCCTCTCAAATACAATTATATTCCCTTCTAATACTTCAAACAGATCTTCAACAATTACGTCTACGTTAAAATTGTCTACATTTTATATGTCAAAGTGATCAACGCTTTAGGTCCGATGTGTTGATTGGCCGAAAAACAAAAAATTGACATAGTTGTTGGTTGTTAAAAAATTGTAACGAGAGGGGTGGGGGTGGGGGTGGGGTTAATTCTGTCAATTTCCATTGGTCTGTTGGATTTATACTATACTTAAAGCCCCACATAGGAAACTGTTAAAGATTCCAATGATTTCCTATGCATCCTTGTTCTAACCTTGATAAATCCCTACATATTTTACATGTAGAGCTAAATCCGAGCGAAAAAATTTAACAAAAAGTCATTAAATCAATGTCATTTATTGGTCCAAAAAGCTGTAAAAAATCTTTAAAAAGGGCCAATATATTGAGCAGTGTTATCCTGCTGATTGGACATCATGAGCTGCCAGTGACCGCCCATTGTGTACAGCATGTTCCTAACGCCCTGGGATTAAGAGATGTTAGTAAAGGGTTATAAGTCTACAACTCACAGACCATCCTAAAAAAATTGATACAATTAGATGCCAATTAATACTATGGGGGATTTATCATGACATGAGCCATTTGTGATATTCCCCTCCCCTTTTATATGTGGCCCATATACTTAGAGGCTCTAACCCAGGTGAATTCGGCTAAAGCATTTGCCAGGATCCTGACATGCGCTAAAATGTGCCAGGTCAGGGCATGACCCTGCCTACATCTCATCCTCCGATACTAATTTGTTGTGTAGGATGTGTCAGGGGATACATAGTCCAACCCAAAATACAATTACTGCCCATGATCATTAATAATAATCTTTATAACAATAATCTTTATTTATGTAGCTTCAACATATTCCATAGTGCTTCACAAGCGAGGGAGCAGGATGGGTCATAATCTCTTGCTGCAGCTCCTCCTATTCAGCAGAGCTCAGACATGTAAACAAAGAATCACAGAGGGTCTTCACACTGCAGACGTAAGTAGCAGGACTGCTGAATCACTTGATGAACATTCAGGAGCAGCAGAAGAAGAGTGTGCTGCCCTTGTGGAGGGGCACTGACTTATCTTCTCATGTGATTGCTTGTATCTGTCATGGATGCTCAGCTCTGCAGAGGGTATATGTATTCTGAATGAGGCCAATGCCAGACGCATCCGGAGACACATTTACTCCTTTAAGAACAAAGGATCGGTCATGTTGATCAACATGCAATCAACTTGCCCAATCATTCTTCCCTCCAAAATCCATAGTCAACCCCATACATATAAGATAGTAGGATAGTAAGATAGTAGTCAAACTCAAGATAATCTGGCACAGACAACTTCTCTGTAATGTATATGAGCGACTTAACTACAACCTCTATAGCTAACGACGAAGGGGTATATAGGGATACATACAGTGGTATATATATATACACCGGTACATGATGGGCTCAGGGTCCACCCCACCCTAAATATTCCCCACTGCCAAACAGTCAGCAAGTAGTTTGTCTCAGGTCCAGACACTAGAAGTGAAGACTTAGTTGGATTTTATTACGAGCGTAAACTCTTCCTTATCTTGCTCTTTGTCCAAGTGGCCGAGTGTCGCAACTCGCTTCTATTTGTCACCGAGGTCCTTTGGCAAACACAGAGAAGACCTGAGCCAAGTGCGGGTCTAACTACAAAGTCAAAGATTTCTTCAGTCTGATCCGGAACGTAGGACGTTATGTCTTCTTCTGTTAGTATATAGCGGTGGCTCATGCAGTGCTCTGTGATGGCCAGTGATGTCTCTTAAAGGGGAACTCCACCCACAGACCTTTGTATGTTACACTAATGGAGGTTAAACCTCCAATATCACCAAATAATTTGCTGGGGATCACTGCTTGCTCTATCAGCTTCTACTGACTGAGAAAAAAGGGTAAAAAAACAAGAGCTTCCTTTAGCAAAAAGTGATGTTTTGGTTAGTAGCGAGTACTTTCTAAGTGTATCTGCTGATCCGTCACAACAACAAAGATAGCATAGATTTAGGGAAGCCACTGCCGGTGTCCTACACTATGTCATTGTGCATAGTATCTGCAGGCAGAATGTTATAAAGCAGGAGCAGCTGAGCAGATTGGACATAGTGTCCTATCTGCAGGCAGCATGTTATAGAGCAGGAGGAGCTGAGCAGATTGTACATAGTGACCTATCTGCAGGCAGCATGTTATAGATCAAGAGTGGCTGAGCAGATTGTACATAGTGTCCTATCAGCAAGCAGTGTGTTATAGAGCAGGAGGGGCTGAGCAGATTGTACATAGTGTCCTATCTGCAAGCAGCATGTTATAGAGCAGGAGGAACTGATCAAATTTATTTTTTATATGAGACACGTGTTTACAGTCAACATAGTGGGAACCCAGAGCATTTATATTTGTGTCCTGGATCAATTGTAAATATTTTATTAGCAGTAACTTCCCCTAGTGGTGACAGATGTCCACAATTTTGTAGGATAATAATAGAAGCTATGCATTTGGATGGTATTTGAAGCTATGAAAACTAAAAAAATGTAACAAAACGATAGTTATATATACTCGAGTATAAGCCTAGTTTTTCAGCACAGAAAAATGTGCTGAAAACCCAAACTCGGCTTATACTCGAGTAAAAAAATCTATATCAAAACTCACCTTTCCGGCTTACCCCGCTGGTGGCTATATACTGGGGCAGGGGGCTGGCTATATACTGAGGCAGGGGGCTGGCTATATACTGGGGGAGGGGGCCAGCTATATACTGGGGCAGGGGGCTGGATATATACTGGGGCAGGGGGCTGGCTATATACCGGGCGATATGGGCTGGCAGGCTATATACTGGGGAGCAGATGCTGGCTATATACTATGGGGCATGGTCCGGCAGGCTATATACTGGGGAGGCTGTGACCAATGCATTTCCCACCCTCGGCTTATACTCGAGTCAATAGGTTTTCCCAGGTTTTTGTGGTAAAATTAGGGGCCTCGGCATATACTCGAGTATATATGGTAATTATTTTTAAAATTACTTAACTAAAGAACAATACATTAAAACGGAATAAATAGGTAAATAATTGTTTTTTTTTGTTTAAAAAATAGACATTCCCTTTAAGATATGATGATATAATACGGAGAATTGTAGTCTATCCTTATGTTAGCAGTTGTGTGGTTACAATGAGGTCTCCTCTGCTGCATTATGATCAGTTTGTGTTGTTGTATCTTGGGCAGATGTTCGGATGCTTGACTATCCTCAAAGCTGAGATGCACTTGTGCCGAGGATTCTGTTTTTGATCTAATGGCGACACTGTTCACCGACACACAGGCTGCCGGCTCTTCAGAGCTGGTATCAGTGTCTGAAATTGTCTGTCCACAATTCCCCCATTTAAGAGATACTAAACGCAAGGCGCGCACTTCTCTGAAGAGGCGGCAGAATGTGGAAAATTACAGGGATTAATGCAGGGCTAAGGGGGTTAGTGAAACAAAAATACTCCAAAATCAATCGAAAATCACAATTATTATAATGTGCCGCTCCACGGCTGGCCGCACCATAATTAGCACTTTTTTTTTGCATATTTGGAAATGTAAAGTAGAGTGGTTAACCCTACGCGCTCTCATCGGTTCATCGTGCAATCACATATTGGGAGCAAAAAAAAAAAATCTTGATTTTTTTCAAAAACATAATGGGCTTGTCTTTGTTATGGTTGTTTAGACTGTTGTGTGCTACCGGTTGGTAAATAGTCATTGACACGGTGTAAGTTATTAAAATTTGTGGACACGTTTGAAATATTTGTAATCATCTGGGCTATTAAATATGGAGATATTAATTTAAAAAAATATTTCTAGATGCTTTTAAAAAATGTGGCTGTAGATCTCAAGGACATATTTGGTAAAATGTGACTTTTGGTGCAGATTTATTTGAGAACAAGATATTTTTTGGCACAATTCTCTATAGGCAGAAGCAAATTCAAAAGTTTATAGAAGGGTACAGCATGGGGAAAAGGCAAAATTCACCCAAGTATGCCCTCAACCCAGGTATACCAATACCAACATTGCCCTTATACATTGATCATAAAGTGGTAGATTATTTAAGCAATACAGTAGAGATTTAGTGATTTCTTGGTCCAGGTCACCATGATAGCTTCTTCCAGCCCTATTAAATTTGTAGCACAGATATCTTTGGATAGTTTCATTTTTTTCTGAATCCATCCTGCAGCTACCCCACATTATGAGAATTATTTTGCTGTACTTCTGAGGCACAGTGCCAATGTATGCCCCTTACATTTTTATGTCATTAATTACCTCTTTAATTAACAATGCCCCCTATGAGTATTCCTTTAATTAATATTGCCCTAAGTGTCCCCTATGATAAATTCATCTTATGCTCAATAATGTCCCATGTTGTACCCCATTGAATATTGCCCCCTTAAAGAAAATCCACCACTAGGATGAAGGATTGTAAACCATGCACACGTACCTGCTGGTGTGCACCCCCTCTGGCAGAATCTGCTCTTCCTTTAGCTTTTTATCCCATTGTTTGTACAAAAAAGGATTTAAAATTATGCAAATGAGTCTAAGGGGCTCTGGGCTCTATGTATGTCAATTGAGCTTGGAACCCCTCAAGCTCATTTGCAAAATTGTTTAACCCTTTTTGTAAAAACCGCACCATAAGAAGCTAAAAGAAGAGCAGATCCTTCCAGAGGGGTCTCACACCAGCATGTAAGTGTGCTTGGTTTACAATCCTTCATCCTAGTGGTATATTTCCTTTAAGTATTCCATATAATTTTCCAGAATAATAATAAGAAAATCAATGACCCATAATGTGCACCATTGAATAAAGCCCTCTGATGTGTCCCTTTTAAAAATAATTGCCACAATATACTCCCTTCAATTTTATAACAATGGCCCCGGATGTGTTCCCTTCAGAGACAGAATGCAGGACCCTGGTGCAAGGTCCTGGAGCCAGGTTTCTGGAATCCTGTCTGTTGCCCCATTATCTTGCAGGGGATCGACCTCAAGTGGATTATGGCCTACAAAATAGAAAGTGGTAGAGCTGGAAGTCTATGGCCTCCTGCTCTACCATGAGCTTCAACTGTATTGGTGTCCTGCAAGCAACAATATACTTGTAAATGACTATCATGGGTCGATCCCGCCATGTCCCTGGCATGGTACTGCTGCTTTCAGAGATGGGCCCCCCATATATCCCTGTGATTCGGTCCTCCTTATCCCCCTCCATTTGCTAAACTTCTAAACTAATTGGTTGGAGCACCCAATAGAGGACCCCCTTACTAACAAAGATTAAAAAGAAAAAAGTCCAAAAATAAAATGATTCCCAAAGCCACAATCTCATCTATAGTCAAAGCTTCTGCGGCTGTCACACAGCTCGTTCATAACCTTGTCCAGCCATCTCGCTACAATGACTGTGTTTACACTGGATCCTGGCGGCCGTCCAAGGTTTACTCATTTCTAACCAATTTCTTAGTGTCTTTTAACAACTTACATGCTCAAGAGTTCAATATTGTGTTATGTGTCTAAATAATATGTCAACTTCTATTTTAGTGTTCTGCAATACAATCCCCTGTATACCGGGCTATTTAAACTGAGTGGATTGGGTTACACTGCTGCTAGATGTCCTAGAGATTACCTAGGAAAGTACAATGAAACAGTCCGTTCTCTGATTTATCTCTCTACATTGTGCCTTATGGGGAAAGATACATTTTCGCTCTCTTAAAGGGGATATCCCGGAGTGTAACATGTTATACTGTAACAAAAGGACGGATAACAATGAAATAACCATTATGTAGCGGCCTCTGTTCTGCTGCCTGGAATGATTACTGATGCGGGTGGGACTGATGATACATGATCGACACATGGGGGCAGATTTACTTACCCGGTCCATTCGCGATCCAGCGGCGCGTTCTCTGCGCTGGATTCGGGTCCGGCCGGGATTCATTAAGGTAGTTCCTCCGCCGTCCACCAGGTGGCGCTGCTGCGCTGAAAAGCATCGGAACGCATTGGAGTTCACCGGCTCAGGCTGAGTGAAGGTAAGTGCAAGCTCCGCGACAGATTTTTTGTTTTAAATGCGGCGGTTTTTCCGAATCCGTCGGGTTTTCGTAGCGTGCATGCCAGCGCTGATGCGCCACAATCCGATCGCGTGCACCAAAATCCCGGGACAATTAAGGGGAAATCGAAGCAAATAGGAAATATTCGGGTAACACGTCGGGAAAACGCGAATCGGGCCCTTTCATTTTCCCACAGCTGTCTATAAAATGAAAGCTGAGCTCTGATTGGTTTCCAAGAGCAACTAGAACAGTTTTACATATAATTTTTACACGTCCCTTATTTTCCTTATTAAGCTTGTTAAAAGAGTTCAATGAATATTCTCAATGTCAGTATTTGGGCTCTGGACAGATATAATTTATTATCTTCATGATTACTTTTTGTCTGTAAAATTATTTGTCATCAGAGTTGTCCAGAAAAGATAAAAAAATAAGGTTGGTGACCCTGCCCAGAGCCGCGGCCTGTGGTTTGAACAGACTGAGGGCAGATCTTGGTCATTAGAGGTTGAATACTGAAAAGTTTAGTCTATAATTAAATCAGAAAATTAAAACTTTTTGAAAAAGTCATACGAAAAATACATATTTTTCCTTTTCAACAATATTTTTGCGGGCTGCCTCCCACGGAACCAGTACATGTGCAGAATATTTGGTGATGTGCCTGTTGCCCATATGTTTTATCTAAAGCTTAGTTTTCTACAAAAAAAGTGACTCTCGACCTGGAAATGCTAAATATTCAACATACCTGGTGCCCTCTGTTCTGCACTGGTGATAGCGTTACTTTATTTATCTCTTCTTTCTGGTGTCTGCTTAAACGGCTCCTGACTTATGCTCTGAAGCCTCCACAGAGTCATGGACACACCTCCATTGCACTGAAATGGGACAATGGAAGAGAGGTGCCTATGACGAGTGCCAGAGCCAACACTGGGTATACCTAGGTATGTTCCGGGGCCCAGAGCTGCTGAGGGGCCCAGATAAAGCTGTATATAAGGAATCCATGGGGTGAGGGGTGATTGTATCTTATGAATCCATAGGGTGTAAGGGGTGAACATTATATAACGCTATTTAAACTAACGGAACGTTAAATAAAATTACCATGAAAGGGCTGTATAGTATTTTTTAGGGAACAGGAGACTGTTTTATATTCTGAATTTTTAATCCCGCCATGTGAGTTCAATGCAAAGGGGCCCAATGAGGCTCTGTCACCGAGGGGCCTCCTGAAACCTGGTGCCGACCCTGTCTATGACATACAGAACAGTTAGCAGTGATTTTAAAAGGAAACTCAATAGGGGACATAGATAAAGCAACATAGGCACTGGGAGAACAGAGGACATTGGGTATTTCTTCGAAATAAAAATTGAAAAATCAAAATTTCTTTAGATCAAGTGCAGTAACATGACCGTGAGGATTTGCATATCCACCCTCTTTTGGAAGATAAGCAAATCCATTACTTAAACACTTAAATACAAAATCACTTAAGAAACTCATCTCCAAAGAAAGCCTGAAAGAAGCCATGGCCTCTTCAAGCAAACTCCCCATAAAGAAGAAGCAACAGAAGACCAAGAACGTTGAGGAGAAGAATGAGTAGTAGGCCCTAGCCGCTACTTCGAACTCTAAAACCTCCTCCAAGCAGCAGCAGCCACCAGGGGCTTCAAAGACCAGCCAGGAGCCTCCAAACCTTCTGCCCAACATGAGGAACACGGTGGCACTGAAGCTAAAGGCGGTAGAGGGAATGGTGCTTGACATGACCAAAGAAGCCTTTGAAATCTTCGGGATCCAACTCATGTTCACTGGGCTCTTCTATGTGACCTTCATCTCCGTGAACGTTTGTAGAAAATATTGGGAAGCGATCAAGATGGTGGCAAAGGATTTTCCCTTCTCTAACTTCATCTGCAACCGTTTTGTGCCGAGAGAAGAGAGGATGATTATTGTGTCAATGTGGAACTTGCAGACCCCCGGAAAAGAAATCCACACTTTCCTCAAAAGGTTCTGCATAGTGAAGCCCACGAAGATCCTTAACTGCTACAGAGGAATCTCAGAGGGAATGTGTATTTGCATATTTTGCAGAATTTATTCTATTTTCTGGCATTGCCCCAAAGGGTGAGAGAAGTTGGCAGTGAAATAACTGAGCTTTCTTTATAATACAGAGAGGTTTCAAGAGAGACACTTTTTAAGCTTCTCTCTACCCCATGAAGATCCTGAACAATGATCATGGGGTTTCTAAAAAACGTAAGTCCAGTTTAAGGGGATAATCCACAATAAAAAATTACCACCTGTCTTCAAGATAAGTACTAAGAGGGTTTCCTTGTCCCGAGGCATTGACCTCCTGATGTATCCAGCATCTACTGGGCAAATGTAATTGTGTAGACACTTGTGAATGTCCACGGGCTATAGAAAGTCCATGAGTGCAGGATCGGAACACCTTGCTCCGCTCCACTCTGCTGCACTCATTGGCATAGAGTAGCTTAAAGGGGAAGATCACTGCAATTAATGGTGGTTCGCAAGTAATTGGGATTATTTCACAAGTGATGAAGGTTTCCCTAAGTCTGGAATATCTGATATCAGTTTGCAAGGGTTCCTATGGCTGGGCCCCCCATGTGGGACCCCATGACATACCCATTTGAAAGGCACAAAAACAATATCCATATTGTTCCATTTATACAATATGAGTTGGTCTTGACTATATTTTTTTGCAGTTGAGATTTGATGGAGTTGCAGCATAAGTGCATAACAACACCTTCATCTAATCAGCCCCCCCCCCCTTTGATCAGACCCTACAACAACAGCTGATAAGTTCTGATTGTAGGACAACTCCACAATCAGTACAATATATTCCAACTGATTTATGTTACTACTTTTATTACAATTTTTACCAACATTTTTTTTTTTTTAAATTACAACATATATAAATTTACAGTGGAAACTCAATCCCTGTATTTGTGGATGTGTGTGGTGTGACCGCCCCGTTATCAGATTCCCAGATATATATTTGGTGCCTGTACTTATAGTAACTGAGCATAGCACTGTCATGCATCGGGATGATGGTTAGAGCAGCAGATGGGAAAAGAATGACTTCCATGTCATCAGGACGATTTATTGGGGTATCGTGTTTGCAATAGTTAAGCATGACATCCCATTATACAGTCATAACATTCCCTGGCTGTGTAGAGCAACAAGACTAATATTAAACAATAACATATGGAGGGCAAAAGATTTCACCCTTCTACACAGGAGTGGACTTGGCATAAGAAAGCAACGGCATTTATCTGCCTTCAATTATAACGTAGACGTGATTATTCATAACAAATGATAAAAAAGATATAAAAAAAAATACTTTATAGTTTAATAATAAATAATGCACAAATAATACTGTATTAGTACAATAAAATGCCAGAGACTCTAACAATGAGCGGCTTGTGGCTAATACACTTGTCATTTGCTAGTTTGTCTGCTAATAAATCAACTATAATAAAATCAAACCAATTTGTATTGTGTGCATCTTCTATGCAGACCTACTGGGGCACATTTACTTACCCAGAACTGTCGCAATCCAGAGGCGCGTTCTCCGGCGAGGATTCGGGTTTTCCGCCCATTCACTAAGGTAGTGCGCCCGATGTCCACCAGGTGTCGCTGCTGCGCTGAAGTCCGCCGGAGTTCCCTGGAGTTCACCATCCTATCCTGGGTGCAGGTAAGCGCGTGTCAAGTGACACATTTTTAAAAAAAAATACCACCATTTTTCCGAATCCGTCGGGTTTTCCGACGGCCACACCCCCCGATTTCTTTTGCATGCAAGCCGGCGCCGATGCCCCACAATCCTATCGCGTGTGCCAAAGACCCGGGGCAATTCGGCGCAAACCGGTAATTTCGGGAAACCCAACGAAAAAGAGTGATTCAGGCCCTTAGTAAATGACCCCCACTATATGTATCGTCATGGCAACAGACTACAAACCTATGGTTGTCTGATCCTGCTGTCATATTGCCATTTACCTGTTCCCTACTTCTTGATGATCTACTACATGTGTGCTTGTCAAGTCCAGGTTGATGGCGATAAGGATCAGACTATACTGGTTTGTAGTCTGTTGCCATGAAAACACATAGGTCTTTACAGAAGCAATAGAAAAAGAATACAAATCTTTATTTAAGATTATTTCCAAAGAAGAAAAATCAACCAATCCAAGCTTTATCTTGTTTTGAATATGGGAAAATTCATCTAAAGGAAAAAATTATAACAAATTCAGTATTCATAAGAATAGACTTAAAGAGGACCTGTCACCCAAAAGTTTGGCACTAGATGATGTTACTAAAGTAAGCAGCTCCTAGTGCTTTAACAAACGCCGCAGTGTTAGAGTGATAGCGTTACCGGAAACCTCCGCTATCTAACACTGCAGCGGGGTACAGTGTAATCATCGGACCACTCTCAAAGCGGTCCGATGTATTCATGAGGGGGGGGGGTCCAAGGCGCTGCCTCTTCCCCAGACCGCCCCGCTCTCTCCTTTGGCCGGCAGTGACTGCCGCGCGTCATGCAGTCACCGCCCCTAGTCACACCCCAACCCCGCCCCCTCATGAATACTTCGGACAGCTTTGCGAGCTGTCCGACAATTACACTGTACCCCGCCGCAGTGTTAGATAGAGTTACCGGAGGTTTCCGGTAACGCTATTCTTCTAACACTCCAGTATTTGTTCAAGCACTAGGAGCTGCTTACTTTAGCAGCGAAATTTTGGGTGACAGTTCGTCGTTAAAGGGGTTTTCCCACAAAGACTAGTTAGGGCGGATAGGGCCTAACTTGCTGATCAGTGCTGAGAACCCCACAGATCTCAAGAAGGAGTGGTTCGACCGACCCCTCGCTGCTCCGTCAGTCTAATGGAGCAGAAGGCCGCGCATGACCGTTCTGCTCCATTAACCCCATAGCGCAATAAGACGTACCCTTACGTCTTACTGCGCATGGGGGAGTATGAAGAGGGCTCACAGGCTGAGCCCTCTTCATACTCACCGGGCATTAGCTTCATAATGAAGCAAACGCCCGTCGCTAACACCCGCGATCGGTGCTTGCACCGATCGCGGGTGTTAACCCTTTGATTGCCGCCGGCAAAGCATGGGCGCCGCCATCTTGGCTCCGATCGTCACTCCCCGTGACGTCACCGGGGAGCGGCGATCCGTTGCCATGACAGCCTGGGATCACACAAAGATCCCAGGCTGTCATGATCGAGGCTATCTATTATAATGTGCGATCTGCACATTATAATAGATGGTATGCAAAATCCCCATATACTGCCATACTGTAGTATGGCAGTATATGGTAGGATCAATCAGACAACCTAGGGTTAAAGTACCCTAGGGAGTCTGTAAAATAGTAAAAAAAAAAAAAAAAAAAAAGTAAAAAAAAAAAAATTATATTAAAAAAACATAAAAATTCAAATCACCCCCCTTTCCCTAGAACTGATATAAATATAAATAAACAGTAAAAATCATAAACACAATAGGTATCGCCGCGTCCGAAAATGCCTGATCTATCAAAATATAATAACCGTTTTTCACTGCGTTAAACCCCGTAGCGGAAAATAGCGCCCGAAGTCGCAAATGGCATTTTTTTGCCATTTTGAAAAATAGAAAAAATTCTATAAAAAGTGATCAAAATGTCGAACAGTCCTAAAAATAGAAGCATTGAAAACGTCATCAGAAGTCGCAAAAAATGATACCACCCACAGCTCCGTACACCAAAGTATGAAAAAGTTATTAGCGCAAGAACACGGCAAAATGAAGAATTTTTTTTCTGTACAGGAGGTTTTAATTTTTGTAAATGTATGAAAACATTATAAAACCTATACAAATTTGGTATCCCCGTGATCGTATTGACCCAATGAATGAAATAGACATGTCATTTGGGGTGCACAGTGAAAGCTGTAAAAACCAAGCCCACAAGAAATGGCGCAAATGTGTTTTTTCATCATTTTCACTGCATTTAGAATTTTTTTCCCGCTTCCCAGTAAACGGCATGGAATATTTAATACCATCACTACGAAGTGCAATTTGTTACGCAGAAAATAAGCCATCACACAGCTCTGTACATGGAAAAATAAAAAAGTTATAGATTTTTGAAGGTGGGGAGTGAAAAATAAAAACGCAAAAACGAAAAAGGGCCTGGTCCTTAAGGGGTTAATCTCTATGGAGCTTACGGAAATTGCTGAGCGCGCACTCACCGATCTTTCGTGGAAAAACCCCTTTAATGGGGGACGTTTATCAGTCCTTCTGCAACAGATTTCTGTCCTAGAAGCACTGAATTAATTAAAATTTCTTGTGCACTCAAAGAAACTGCAATTATTTTGTGATTATGCATGGAAGGGGCCGTGGAAAGGCGCAGCATCTGGCAGATTGGGTCGGCACGGGGCATTCCTTTCCCTTGCCAGTGCACTTCTGAAAGACTGGTTGGGCCTGGCTTAGATTTTCCTGGTGGAATGGCTGCCCAACAGATACATCAAGAGGTCTAAGCCTCTTGGTGTATCCGTCGGGACAGGGGGGGCATGGCCTATAGTATACACCAGTGTACAAGCACTTAGTATTACACTTGGTGGCCTCCACAGAAGACGGTACACCTTGGAGAAACATTTCTCTTACGGCAAACAAAAGTTGGAGGCCCATGTTATTGCCTATGCTAAAAATACTACTACGATCACTAGTACTAACACTATCTTTCATGAAAACTGAATAACCTGAATCTAACCACTTACATCTTGGCACGAGCAGCAAGACCAGTCCTTATACGAGAACTTTAATGGAAACACTATATGATTATGGTTGTTGAAGATCCTACTTCTGTCACACACCAAAAACAACACCAGACTCGCTAAATACAGGATGAGAAACCACAAATTAAAGACTGAGAGCCGTAGATGTCAGTCCAACTGCAGACCACGAGAAGGGAGAAATAACAGAGACAGACGATCACTGCTTCAGAGATGTCGTGTTCAAGGAGTTGCTTAAAATCCTGAAGATCTTCTTAGGCTGCAGATAATATTGTGACCTCAAAACTGGGAACACATCTCAAAAAATATTCTTACAAGTAGTTTATCTCTAGTCATTCCAGTAATGTCTGTACACAGTGGAAGGCAATGCTGTAGTAGTGGAACTGTATGGACTGGAGGGAGAGACAAAGACAGTGGGCTCTGAGATTAAACCCTGTCTCTGCCTAATTTCCCTACCTACTCTAAGTGGTAGGAGACATTGATCAGTTTCCACTTGCTGTGCCAAACTGCAAACACAAAGACAAGGACACGACAACACAAACAAAAAGTTGCCCAATAAGGTTCAACACCAAAAAAAAACAATGCAGTACAAAATCACTAGGCAAATTGATAGTCAGAAAACAGCCAAAGGATCAAAGATACCAGAAGACAGAATGAACACTGGCTAGAGTATTGTAGGCAATGACCAATTGTTCATCAGATAGGGCAGGAGTGAGAATGGAGAGAGATTTTGTCCAATACAGTGGATTAATTGTCAGTAAAGCAGAGAGGAGTTCACAGGAGACAGACAGGAATGGTGGAAAGCAATTAAGACTGCTAGGAAAGGAGTAAACCGATGTTCAGACTAGCAAGGACAGAATGAAATAAAATCACACTTATCAGCACATCCTCAGCTGTACTTTATAGACAGAAGATGCCACAAAAGCCCTGACAAACTCAGATATTATAGCCACTACAGTAACAACCACAATCATTGAATGCACCATATGCCTGTGTTCTAATTCCAGTCTGGGCACATGGATCAAAGCTTTTGGTCCCGGATCTCCCGAACCTGCCAGATCTGATTGCTCCTGGATCTGCTCATCATTACTCTAGACACAAAATCAGTAGGAATCTTTTTACTCATGACTACTCAAGTATCCATACACATAGGGGCTCATTTACTAAGGGCTCCACGGCCGCACTTTCGTCGGGTTTCCCGATTTTCACGCGACAGAAATGGGGGGGCGTGGCCATCGGAAAACCCGACGGATTCGGAAAAAACACGAAATTAAAAAAACGAATTGTGGCGCAAAATCAATCAATCACATGCACCGAGAATAGGTTGGTGAACTCCGGCGGACCTCGGCGGACTTCAGCGCAGCAGTGACACCTGGTGGACATCGGGCGCACTACCTTAGTGAATCGCCGAAAGACCCGAATCCTCGTCGGAGAACTCGCCGCTGGATCGCGACAGGACCGGGTAAGTAAATGACCCCCATAATGTTATGCAGTCCTGTAAATCTCTCCTGTTTATAAGGGACGTGCTTATATCTATCAGTTTTACTAGGATCTAACCAAACGAAGAATGGGAGACTATTAAGAACGATGATTCATTGGCTGCATAATCTGGCTAAGAAGGACCTCTGTGCACATTGAGAGAAAGCATTTCAGAAATGGTGAGTACAGCTGGGTTTTCTGTGCTGAACCTTTGACCCGTACTCTGGAAATATTTAGGAACCCACACTATGCAGGCAAAACCCTTGTTCAGTTTCACTGGGACACCATTTGCCGTGGATTTCAGCTGTCTCCAGTATTTCATCTCTCTTCCTGGGTATCAGCGAGAGCAAAGGATCCCACGCTGCCCCGTAGAGGCTCCGAAAGTAGAGAGATCCCATAATGTCATCTCTTCTAAATGCTCTGATAAAACCTTATACCCTAACTAGATTTCATTCTCAGTTGTTTATGGGAGGGCAGGACATGTGGAGATTAAAGGGATTATTTCATGTGACATAAATATTCTTCAGGGATTTACAGGGGGCTTAATGTGGTTGTCCCAACTTAGCATAATGTAACCGACCTCTCCCTGATACAACACTGCTCTGCTAATGAAGATGCCCGGTTCACCACTTCCTCCCAACTTCCTGGTGTTTCTAGACACAGGAAATGCTCCACTCAACCAATCACTGTGCAGGCATGAACAGGAAGTGAGACAGTAGAAACAGGGCCGGCACCAGCACTGGGCATACCTGGACAAGAGCCGGGGCCCAGAGCTGCTGGGAAGGGGGCCCACATAAGGCTGTACATAAGAAATCCATTTGGGTGAGGGGCGTTGTATTTTATGAATCCACAGGGTGTCCGGGGGGCTTATAAAAAATAACCATGAGCGGATTGTATATAAAATAACCACAAGGGGACTATATATAAAATAACCCTATGGGGGCTGTTTGGAATGATAAACTAGGGAATACTTTTGGGAACAGGAGACTGTTTTAGTTTTTGAATATTTAATGCTGGCACGTGAGTTCACTACAAAAGGACCCACTGAGGAGCTGTTGCCCCGGGGCCTCCTGAAACCTGGAGCTGACCCTAACCAGAAAGTTAGAGGGTTCCATTTGGACTGAAATTTTGGCCAAATGGTTGGCAAGAAACCATTGAACTTTAGGCGCCATCTTTTGATTCAGGGTTGTAGCAGGACTTGGTCTTTGAGGGAAAGAAAACCTAGCTAACTTGACTTCCCTATACGTGATCCACTTTTTTGGGATCCACATCTGGAATTGTATCATGATCAACTTCCAGATGGGATAGCAGAGGATTATCACAACCAAAAGTTCTATGGGAATTTTTAAAAGTCAGAAGAAGTGATAGGTCCTTCATGGATTCTGGTATTGGTACGTCAACCTCTGATGGGGATGTTGAGGGAGATGTCTCATGATGGGAACCAGTAATTGCTTCCAGAACATGGGAAAACCCGATGTGATTTGAACAGTAATCTGGACTCCAAGGTTATCGTCAGACACATGTCATAGATGTAGCATCAATGTGATTGGTTAGCTTGGACCATCACTGATATTGAGGCTGGAGGAGTAGCATAGTCCTCAGACGTAGACTTGTTATATCATTGTCCTAAATATTCAGCTCCCGGATCCAGAGGCAAGTGACCACACAGGAACCCAGCATTTCACAGGTTAAGCCCACAGGAGAAGCTGCTCGTAGTTAAATGGAGAAGGAATGTAACCAACGACTGTGGAAGATCAAGCGAGCGGAGAAGTAAATGCGGAGGACAGTTTGTGAGGAAGCCGGACATATGTTTATTACTAGTAAAACCTGATCCTCAAGAATCTCCGGAGCTGAGCCTCTAAATAGAAGGAAAATGTCCGGAATCTTAGAAATAATACTTTACACATTATTATTTAAGACCATTGTTCTCATTTTATGTTCTTACATTTACAGATGGGATTAACAAACTTTACTAAGAGGCCAAATAACAACACCTGTAATGTGGACTACTCCCCCATCATCTCCAGCCAGAAGTTCAGAGCCTAAAAAAAATTTCATTGAATTCGCTTGAAGAAGTGGTGCTGGATCTAGTTCTTCTAGCAAATTTGCGTGTAGCTATACTAGTCGGCTACAGCACAGAGGAAGATTGTCAATAATACACACAGTGATGTCACAGTACAGGGATACTACACACAGTGATGTCACAGTGCAGGGATAATACACACAGTGATGTCACAGTACATGGATAATACACACAGTGATGTCACAGTACAGGGATAATACACACAGTGATGTTACAGTACAGGGATAATACACACAGTGATGTCACAGTACAGAGATAATACACACAGTGATGTCACAGTACAGGGATATTACACACAGTGATGTCACAGTACAGGGATACTACACACAGTGATGTCACAGTACAGGGATACTACACACAGTGATGTCACAGTGCAGGGATAATACACACAGTGATGTCACAGTACAGGGATAATACACACAGTGATGTCACAGAACAGGGATAATACACACAGTGATGTCACAGTACAGGGATACTACACACAGTGATGTCACAGTGCAGGGATAATACACACAGTGATGTCACAGTACAGAGATAATACACACAGTGATGTCACAGTACAGGGATAATACAAACAGTGATGTCACAGTACAGGGATAATACACACAGTGATGTCACAGTACAGGGATACTACACACAGTGATGTCACAGTGCAGGGATAATACACACAGTGATGTCACAGTACAGAGATAATACACACAGTGATGTCACAGTACAGGGATAATACACACAGGGATGTCACAGTACAGGGATAATACACACGGTGATGTCACAGTACAGGGATAATACACACAGTGATGTCACAGTACAGGGATAATACACACAGTGATGTCACAGTACAGGGATAATACACACAGTGATGTCACAGTACAGAGATAATACACACTGTGATGTCACAGCACAGAGATAATACACACAGTGATGTCACAGTACAGAGATTATACACACAGTGATGTCACAGTACAGAGATAATACACAGTGATGTCACAGTACAGGGATAATACACACAGTGATGACACAGTACAGAGATTATACACACAGTGATGTCACAGTACAGAGATAATACACAGTGATGTCACAGTACAGGGATAATACACACAGTGATGACACAGTACAGGAATAATACACACAGTGATGTCACAGTACAGGAATAATACACACAGTGATGTCACAGTACAGGGATAATACACACAGTGATGTCACAGAACAGTGATAATACACACAGTGATGTCACAGTACAGGGATAATACACACAGTGATGTCAAAGTACAGGGGTAATACACACAGTGATGTCACAGTACAGGGATAATACACACAGTGATGTCACAGTACAGGGATAATACACACAATGATGTCACAGTACAGGGATAATACACACAGTGATGTCACAGAACAGGGATACTACACACAGTGATGTCACAGTGCAGGGATAATACACACAGTGATGTCACAGTACAGAGATAATACACACAGTGATGTCACAGTGCAGGGATAATACACACAGTGTTGTCACAGTACAGGGATAATACACACAGTGATGTCACAGTACAGGGATAATACACAGTGATGTCACAGTACAGGGATAATACACATAGTGATGTCACAGTACAGGGATAATACACACAGTGATGTCACAGTACTGGGATAATACACACAGTGATGTCACAGTACAGAGATAATACACACAGTGATGTCACAGTACAGGGATAATACACACAGTGATGTCACAGCACATGGATAATACACACAGCGATGTCACAGTACAGGGATAATACACGCAGTGATGTCACAGTACAGGGATAATACACACAGTGATGTCACAGTACAGGGATAATACACACAGTGATGTCACAGTACAGGGATAATACACACAGTGATGTCACAGTACAGGGGTAATACACACAGTGATGTCACAGTACAGGGATAATACACACAGTGATGTCACAGTACAGGGATAATACACACAGTGATGTCACAGTACAGGGATAATACACACAATGATGTCACAGTACAGGGATAATACACACAGTGATGTCACAGTACAGGGATACTACACACAGTGATGTCACAGTGCAGGGATAATACACACAGTGATGTCACAGTACAGAGATAATACACACAGTGATGTCACAGTACAGGGATAATACACACAGTGATGTCACAGTACAGGGATAATACACACAGTGATGTCACAGTACAGGGATAATACACAGTGATGTCACAGTACAGGGATAATACACATAGTGATGCCACACTTTGTGAAAACCTCTTACATGAAGTTATTGTGATGGATGTGTGGACGCTCTGTACCTACATCTGTTTCATACAATTGGTTTTCAAGGAATCTCAAAAACTTCAGTTCTTTCAGATAATTGTTATTGTCATTCAGTTCTTGAACTTTTCATGAAGTTGTCCTGCATGGGCTTCCTGCAAGGGCTCCAGTCCTAGCGGTCAGGGACTGGTCATGTAGGGTGACATCGCTCTCTTCCATGGGTTTGCTCAGTGAAAGGTTTCAATAATTCTACAAAACAAACTAGCAAAATGATATATTTTATTACATATATTGTCTAAAATTCTGTAACAAAAGAGAATCTTTAGGAAATATATTTTCTTAATAGATCCAATTCTGTCTTACAATCCATGAAAGTCTCCGTGATTTTGATCTGGGCGCCGGTGACTCACCAGAACCGCACACGACTCAGCCTTTTTCTAACATTTTTCTGGGTTTAGGTGAATCTTGAGTTTTTAATCATCCAGGTTTTTCCAGCATATGTCAGACCACACAGACATCCCGGAGCGCGGCTCCTCAGACAGTAACACACATGGTCCTGCCCTGAAGTGGTGTCTTCTTTTTCCAGTCTGTGGGTGTCAGGAAGATGTTCCTGTAATCAGTTTATTGCAGACGCAGCTTTTCAAAGCATCTGTAATATTCATCCCGAGTCCCTGGGAGAGAGGGAAGGACAATGGAGACTCCGCTCGCTGCTCCTTCCCATTGGTGATCGCATAAGGTGCAGTTTAGAGAAAAGTTTTTTGCTCATTTCTTTTTATTATGTCCTACAAAACATCCAGAAATGACCAGAAATGAATATCACAATATCCGTGTTTTCCGACATTTTTGACTTGTTATTTTTTTGGGCGAAAAATTGTGGCACCGCTTATGAATCCAACTTGTTTTGTGGCAGAATTTGTGGTACAAAATTTGAACAGCTAAAAGCTGATCTAGGGAGGTCAAAACCTTTCAGTCCATGCGCCAATTCATTAATCTCTTGCGCCACAAACATATGTCCTACTGAAAAATATAACACGGTTCTAGTGCCACCCTACGCCAAAACAAACAAGTGACCCTCACAGATCCAAAAAAACCCCTTCATACACAATGGGCACATTTACTTACCCGTCCGGAGGAGTTTACAGAAAGTGCGTTGTCCATGTATAATGCACTGTGCCGTGATTCACTAAGATCGTGCGCCCGATATCCTGCATGTATCGCTTCCCCGCTCAGATCCCCGGAGTTCACCTTCTTCTTCCTGGTGCATGTAAGTGCTTGATCATGCGACACAATTTGAAATTTAAATTCTGTGTTCAGTCCAAATTACTCGGATCGTCCAACGGCCCGACCCCCCCCAGATTTCTGTCGCATGGAGATCAGCGCAGCTGTGCCAAAATCCAACCACGTGCCACACAATCCCAGCGCAAACCCCTGTTAAATACCTGTCAAAGCTATGCAAATCCCGAAAAACGGCAAACAGACCGACAAAATTGCGATCTGCGACCCTTAGTAAATAAGCCCCATTTACTAAGGTTCTTGCACCAGTTTCTGTCGGACTTTGCAGATTCTTTTAGGTGTAAACTGCTTGCACAGGTATTTAAGAAATGTCTGCGCCACATTTGTGTCACACGCGACCGTTTTGTGGCACGGCTGTATTAGGCATCTTGTGAAATCAAATTTCTGCACTGAAAGGCGCGCTCCAGTGGTGTTCCGGTATGACTGTCCGCCACATTTATCATACAGAAATGTGTTGCACGCCCCATGTTAAAGGTGCACCAAAAAAAAAGTTGGTGCACTCTTTCGGAGCAGAGCAGGGGGCGCAGATTCATGAACGTGCACCAGAAATCCTGAATCTGGCGCCCCCTGCACACTACACAGGACACTGCACATAGTACACACTGCACTGCTCTTAGTAAATGAGCCCCTGTGTTATTTTTTGCTTCCTATAAACCTCTCTCTCATTCTATACAACGTTCTCTAATGTTTACATTGAACTTGTTAACCACTTTCATAAAATAACTCATGCACTTCACATTCGACTTATCCGACCAAGAAACCGTCTTCATTTATCACCGCGTAATGAAGTTCACCCAATACATCACGTGCCGATTTTTTTCGAAGCTCATAAAATGAATTGCGATCCGGATTGCAGATAAATAATTGTATTCGTCCATTGTTAATGTAACCGTTCTGTCTGCGAATCCTCGGAGCGCTGTTTATTCTATCCCTCCCGTGTGCCATTCCTCATCGCACGTAACGCAGATCCGCAGCGGAGATCCAGTCCTACATGTGAGCCCCTTTCATGTGCCGTGATTAGCCCTGCAGTAATGTCACGCTACATTCTCCTGGAGATCGGTGGCTGCTAATAGGCCGTGCGATGTCTCATTCCCATCACATTTACCATGGCGGCTACAAGGGGACACTGCATGGTCAACCCCGACCATAGGAAGGAGGAGGACGGATAAAACAAGTCAACAAATCCGGGTAATTTATAGGCCGGCGATCCTCTAATGTGCCGCCTCTTCCCATGTAAGAAGCGTTTTGGGTTTAGAAGTCGACTGCAAAAACATCTGTAATAACATAACAGAGATGGGACGTCATAAATCTTATGTGGCCCCCGTTTTCCTTTGATTCTGGAAGTTTTCTGGCCCTTATAAATCTGCCGTCTTCAGCTCCATCTCCAGCTTTAAGGTTCTGTTAAATTTATTCCTAGAGAGGTCGTATCATCATAGGCAGAAATAGTATAGTACTGTAATGGCTGCCACTCATTGTGTGTATATAATCCCTGTACTGTGACATCACTGTGTGTATTATCTCTGTACTGTGACATCACTGTGTGTATTATCCCTGTACTGTGACATCACTGTGTGTATTATCCCTGTACTGTGACATCACTGTGTGTATTATCCCTGTACTGTGACATCACTGTGTGTGTTATCCCTGTACTGTGACATCACTGTGTGTGTTATCCCTGTACTGTGACATCACTGTGTGTATTATCCCTGTACTGTGACATCACTCTGTGTATTATCCCTGTACTGTGACAGCACTGTGTGTATTATCTCTGTACTGTGACATCACTGTGTGTATTATCCTTGTACTGTGACATCACTGTGTGTATTACACCTGTACTGTGACATCACTGTGGGTATTATCCCTGTACTGTGACATCCCTGTGTGTATTATCTCTCTACTGCGACATCACTGTGTGTATTATCCCTGTACTGTGACATCACTGTGTGTATTATCCCTGTACTGTGACATCACTGAGTGTATTATCCCTATACTGTGACATCACTGTGTGTATTATCCCTGTACTGTGACATCACTGTGTGTATTATCTCTGTACTGTGACATCACTGTGTAATATCCCTGTACTGTGACATCACTGTGTGTATTATCCCTGTACTGTGACATCACTCTGTGTGTTATCTCTGTACTGTGACATCACTGTGTGTATTATCCCTGTACTGTGACATCACTGTGTGTATTATCCCTGTACTGTGACATCACTGTGTGTATTATCCCTGTGCTGTGACATCACTGTGTGTATTATCCCTGTACTGTGGCATCACTGTGTGTATTATCCCTGTGCTGTGACATCACTGTGTGTATTATATCTGTACTGTGACATCACTGTGTGTATTATCTCTGTACTGTGACATCACTGTGTGTATTATCCCTGTACTGTGACATCACTGAGTGTATTATCCCTATACTGTGACATCACTGTGTGTATTATCCCTGCACTGTGACATCACTGTGTGTATTATCTCTGTACTGTGACATCACTGTGTAATATCCCTGTACTGTGACATCACTGTGTGTATTATCCCTGTACTGTGACATCACTCTGTGTGTTATCTCTGTACTGTGACATCACTGTGTGTATTATCCCTGTACTGTGACATCACTGTGTGTATTATCCCTGTACTGTGACATCACTCTGTGTATTATCCCTGTGCTGTGACATCACTGTGTGTATTATCCCTGTACTGTGACATCACTCTGTGTATTATCCCTATGCTGTGACATCACTGTGTGTATTATCTCTGTACTGTGACATCACTCTGTGTATTATCCCTGTACTGTGACATCACTGTGTGTATTATCCTTGTACTGTGACATCACTCTGTGTATTATCCCTGTGCTGTGACATCACTGTGTGTATTATCCCTGTACTGTGACATCACTCTGTGTATTATCCCTGTGCTGTGACATCACTGTGTGTATTATCCCTGTACTGTGACATCACTCTGTGTATTATCCCTGTACTGTGACATCACTGTGTGTATTATCCATGTACTGTGACATCACTGTGTGTATTATCCCTATACTGTGACATCACTGTGTGTATTATCCCTGTACTGTGACATCACTGTGTGTATTATCTCTGTACTGTGACATCACTGTGTAATATCCCTGTACTGTGACATCACTGTGTGTATTATCCCTGTACTGTGACATCACTGTGTGTATTATCCCTGTACTGTGACATCACTGTGTGTATTATCTCTGTACTGTGACATCACTGTGTAATATCCCTGTACTGTGACATCACTGTGTGTATTATCCCTGTACTGTGACATCACTGTGTGTATTATCCCTGTACTGTGACATCACTCTGTGTATTATCCCTGTGCTGTGACATCACTGTGTGTATTATCTCTGTACTGTGACATCACTGTGTGTATTATCTCTGTACTGTGACCGCCACTGCACGCAGTATGCAATAATAAATGTGGCCCGTTGTATTATCCCCTGGGAAGAAGCCTCAGGTTCTGCATTTCCTTCTGGTGCTACAGAAAATTCTATAGCACCAGAAGGAAATGCAGAACTTGCCGCTTCATCCAGTTTGTGACGCGATTGATAATTCCCGTCTATTTTTTGACCCAAGTTCCAATTTTGTGTCTCTCTGAAGTTTTTGGGATCCTCTCCATCCGTATCCCCCCTATATGCAGAACCGGTTTTCCTGCTGTAGCTGCAATCCTCGTGTCCTTCTCAGGCGAATGCGATGTGCGAGCAGCAGGGGGTGAGTAGTACGTTGGGTCAGAGCAGATTGCGGAGTCAGAGGCTGCGACTAATTGTCTGGAAAGCGCTCCTTGCCAAAGCGTCTGCTGGCGTCTTATCTGCATGGGGGAGCTCCATCGGAAACAGAGAAGAAAACATCATTTTTTTTTTTTTTTAAACCAAATTAAGTGAAACAATAAACAATGTGAATTTTACCCCACACATACAATTACAAGAAAAACAGAAAAAAAAAAAGGCTGAAATATTCGAGTGAGCCCACGAGGCGTTCTGGAAAACCCTCGTGTTATTAAAAAATGCACAATAGTTTTCCTTCACAATACAAACATGGCCCCGGAATTATCTCCCACAAATACAGTGTATTAAGCCGTACAAACAGCTGCAAGTAATAAAGTGGTAGTCTAATCGACCCTATTGTTTCTTTGGCGCTGCTTTGATTGCGAGGCTATGAATTTCAGTGGACTAATACTCCGACCGCAAAGAACACGTCTGAATGTAATTATGGAGAGTAAAATTCTGAACGGTTTTAGACTTTAACCTCACACACAGATTTAAAGGGAATGCTCAGATTTTAGTAAAGTGTTGTTTTTTATTTTTACTGCACTGTGCAGAATCGATCTTTAAAAAGGACCTGTCAGCTTGATTTGGGACCCTAAACCAATTAAGATCCATATGAACCTGTGGTTTAGGGTCCCAAATTGACCTTTGTATTGTGTTTGTGTAGTCTAAATAATAAAAAAAAAATCAAACAGGGGGTAACTACAGTGGTAGAAGCCATAGTAGCTGCTATGGGGCCCGCAGTGTCAGGAGGCCCCGACATTTAACCTGAAATACTAAAGAATGGAAGATGTTCATCCATATGGACCCGTGGTTTAGGGTCCCAAATTAACCTTTGTATTATGTTTGTGTGGTCTAAATAATTAAAAAAAACTACAGTGGTAGAAGCCATAGTAGCTGCTATGGGGCCCGCAGTGTCAGGGGGCCCTGACATTTAACCTGAAATACTAAAGAAAGGAAGATGTTCATCATTATAAACATATTATGCTGCACATTGTACAGGGTAATATGTATATAACAGTGCACATCTTCCATGGGGCACAGCACGAATTGGAAGCTCAGATAAAAAATGTTGGGGAGAGGTAGGGGCCCGCAAAACAACAGGACTAGGGATCTCTCATCTCTAAATCTTTCCATGTTACTTCCCCTATGTAGTCAGCGGTTACTGGGATATATGTCTAAGTGTATAAATGTGTGTGGATGAGTGTATAACTGTGTGAGTATACAAATATACAATATTTTCTGAGGGGTTAGGGGGTCCCTATTCAGGAGTCTGCTATGGGGCTCTGACTCTCCTAGTTACGCCCCTGGACAGTAGAATGACAGGACTAGGAACCTCTTATCTTTAATTCCTGCCGTGTACTTCCCCCATGTGGTCAGCAGTTACTGGGACAGGTCTATGTAAGGCTGCATTCACACTGATGTATGCCTGCATGGCTATGGCTGGGTGGACATAAGTCAGCCGTGATGGAGAGGAGGAGGGGTGACCCCTCCTCTCTATTACAATGCCTCACATATGACCCCCGTATGACACGGGGAAAGATAGTACATGTCCTATCTTTTTCCCATGTATGGAGAAGTTTGGTGCCGTAGGCATTTACCCATCATTACTACGGCAAAAGGACAGTCTGTTACATCATCACTAGGAATATAAGGAGTTACCGAGAACTGAAGGGTCATGGGACTTGTAGTATCCTGTGGCAGCCATCTTTCTGATAAACTCCTCCTAGTTTAGAAAGCCCGTGAAATTTTGTGAAATCAGAAAAACTCTGTTCTGTGCTTTATGACATTGAGTTTTGTTTTATTCATTTATTTATAGCTTTGGGGGTTTTTATATTGTCCCCTTTAATGTTTTTGCTTTATTGAAGAAATAGTGTTAGAATTATTATTTGGGGCCCTCCCCTTCCAAAAAAATTATAAAAGTTATTTATTAAGTTAAATGCTCTCCAAAATGTTACTATTGAAAAATATTGGTCATCCTACAAAAAGGTCCTTTTACAGTTTTGTTAAAAATTATATTAAGCTCTGGTAGTTGGAATGTGACAAGGAAAAATGTTGTGAATAATTCACCAATGGAGGGATTGTACTGGCATACAAGCCTTGATAAAGTGACAAGTGAGGATGGAGTGGGCCGTGTTTAGTCTCGGGGTGGGACAAGATAAGGGGGTGGGCAGGTGTAGGCTCCGCCCATTCTAGGCACAGGTCAAAGTGCAATTCTATTGCCTGGATATACTAAGAGGCCTGAGCCTTTCTCTCTCTATACAGGGGCGTAACTTGAAGGGGTACAGAGGTTACGATCGCACCCGGGCCCAAGAGGTTTAGGGGGCCCTTATGGTGTCACTTTCCCATATGAGAAGACTATTACTATAAACCATACATTACAGTCAGGGGCCTGGCACAGTCTTTGCACTGGGGCCCATCAGCTTCTAGTTACACCACTGTCTCTATATATTTATCCGGTGGGAAAGGTGTGGGGGGGGGGGACATCTCCCTCAAAGTGCCAAAATAACGTCACATATCTTGTAAACCTACATTAATTTTCCAGGGAAATAGCTTATACTCCAGTGTATGACTGGTGGGCACCATAGCAGTCAATGTAGTATTTTAGCCAACTGGTGTCTATTATGGCACATGTTGGGGCTAAGATATTTTATTTTTTCTCTTCCTATAATCCCGAAGACAAATGTGAACTTAGTCATAATCTGTCATCTATTATATACAGTGATACATTTATGTTCTACTAAAACTATTTTGATGAAAACCCATAGATAAATCTGTAGTGGACTGGGATACCATGGGCCCGCTAGATACAATGGGGGAGATTTATCATAAGTCTCTTAGAGCGGAACTATTCTAGTTGACCATGTCAACCAATCAGAGCTCAGCTTTCATTTTCCCACAGCTGTTTATAAAACTAAAGCTGAGCTCTGATTGGTTTCCATGGGTAACTAGAACACTTTAACTCAGAAACGTGTTGATAAATCTCCCCCAATGATTCTTGCGGCCAGCCCTCCATCAATCCTTAAGAAATAACTCAAGTAGCGTACAAATTGGGAGGTCTTCTGCTGGACCATGTGGCCCATCTGTAGGTCAGTGCCTGGACCTACTCTGGTGGACCAATCTTGTATCTTTTTGGGATTTCTTTCCATTCTTGCCCGGTTCTCCTAACATTGTGATACAATACAAAAACAGTTTGTCCTCTAGTTTAAAAAGTTCTCATTTTTTGAAGGCCCCGTTTCCTCTCACAGTCGATAGACCTGCCAACCAATCTGTTATTTCTCTCAGTTTTCGTTTACATGGGCCCGACACCTAAATTAAACCTCATTGCTGGAGAACAGAAGAAAGTCTCTTCCCGGGGAAGGCAGGACAGTACAGTATTCTGCTGTCTTACGCCTGGGGCAGGAAAACAAGATGAAGCTGAGGAAAAGGAAGAGTTTGTTCACGAGCGCGAGAGGTTCATGTATGAGGCCATCTCATGGTGTTATTCTATGAACTCGTGACCATCTGATAAAGACAAACACAACGTGCACACTGGGGAAATGTTGCCACTTTTACCAAATGTTATTTTTTGGGTAATAAAGTCTCTTTTTGCCTGCAGAAAGAACCATTAAGAGATTTAGGTTGTAACCCTGGAGACAAAAGGGTATAAATCAAGGATGTAGCGGCATCAGCTGCACAACACATGTACGAGAGGGGGAGAAAAATGGCCTACCTTCTAGTTCCTAGAAAAGTCTTGGAAGGGTCAAGAGTTTTCCAACTAAAATTAAAACTTTTTGAGTTTATTATCTAAAATTATCTATAATTAACTCAAAATTAGCTATAATTACCTATGGATTATCTAAAATTGAGTCTTCTAAAGGAGAGGCTTTTTGAAGATGGGTAGTCTACATCTTGCGGCTATTAAGGAGGTGCCAAAATCTGCTCCTTTTTCTGTCGTTGGAGTGAATTTTGTTTCTTTTTTCAAAAATATTAAAATGACCATGATCTGAGCTTTCTGTGGTCCCAGCCCTCACAGTGGAGGCCCCATTGCTACAATTTTCTAACCATCGCATATGATGGATTGGGGAGTCCCGACCTACAAATACACAGAGATGTGGGAAGGGAATAAATGGCTGTCTTGGTAATAGATAATGATAGAAAGGGTTTAGGATGTCCTACCAAACTATTGGTATAGTGGAAAGCTTCCTGGTAGTGCTAGTATGAAGGATCTTGATTAAAGGGGTTGTCCAAGCTGCTCCGACAGCTCTGCCCACCTGACATGCCCACCCATCCCCTGTCCACGCGCCTGATATAGCATTAGTTTCAATGTGTATCAGGAGCAGCGGCAGGGGACAGGAGGGGAATTTTTTTTACACTTCTAGTTTTTAAAAAAAATTCAGGTAAATCGTGAGAAACCACAAGCGCCTGTTGTTTTGGTGACCACCTTTAGCAACCGATATATGCAGTTCGCGGCTCACCGCAAGCAGTTTCGGAAAAGGTTCCTTAGAAATAAACTTAGCCGAAAACTTTTCATATGTGGAGGCAGCCATTTTGGCCCCAATCATGGCCCCCCACGACGTTATTAATGGGAACAGGTCCAGCATGACCATCCAATGGCTGAGTCAGGATAATGAGAAAGGAGAAGGAAAGAAAGCTGCCTCACTCCCACCTAACTAACATGTATACCAGGACACAAATGGTTTATTGGATTGGTGATGGTCACAGCTTTATTTATAAATCTCCAAAATACAATCTGGAAAACAGAAAATCATCTTAGCATAAAAGCAGTAACAATCAACATCAAGTAACATTTTGGCGGCTGAGTCCTTGGCAACCTAAATTCTTAGGCAGCAAATGTCGCCAACACACATTCATCATATCTTGAAGAACCCTAAATCAATGCAAACCACACCTCTTTACCACTAAGACGCAAACCAGGTGTGAATAATCTCAACTTGCTTCCCAGGGTCCGTCTCTTAAAGAAGTCAATATTTAATTGTAGATGGTCTCACCATGCCATCATATGTAATAAAGAACCGACCCCCATGACAAATATGCATCCTACCGCTACCAAATGTTAAACTCAACCTATCCCTCCTTCTTAACATTCACTTGTGTGCAAACTAATATAAAGATAAGCTACATTAGGGATGGAGGGCGGGACAATTATTCTATGCCAAAGATGGCGTTCCCTCCCTACGTCCCTATTTAAACCCTACCCCCAATTCAAATCGCCTTTCACTAGTCATCCGCCCACCGAAAATAAACACCAATTTTCCTTAACCCTTCCCAGGCCTGACTCCACCTAGCCTGCGGAATGTTTTGTGCTAACAGTATAGTAACATATATTGGGGCAGATTTACTTACCTCGCCCATTTGCGATCCAGCGGCGCGTTCTCTGCTCTGGATTCGGGTCCGGCCGGGATTTATGAAGGTAGTTCCTCCGCCGTCCACCAGGTGGCGCTGCTGCGCTGAAAGTCATCTCAACGCGTCGGAATGCACCACCTCGGACCAGGTGAAGGTAAGCGCTCCCCAAGCGACACTTTTTCGGTTTTTAAATGCGGCGGTTTTTCCGAATACGCCGGGTTTTCGTTCGGCCACGCCCCCCGATTTCCGTTGCGCGCATGCCGGCGCCGATGCGCCACAATCCGATCGCGTGCGCCACAATCCCGGGGCAATTCAGGTACAATCGGCGCAAATCGGAAATATTCGGGTAACACGTCGGGAAAACGCGAATCGGGCCCTTAGTAAATGACCCCCATTGTATTTTATATGAAGTCATCAGACCCCTTAGGGTTCTGACCCACCTAGGGGGCCTAAAAAAACAAGTGTGAATAACAATAGACAAACAAAATCATAAACATGTGAGGTATCCTGGGATTTTGGAAGGCAGGGAGTTAAAAAAACATTGAATGCAGAGAAAGGTACAAATCACGGGGGGTAGGAGATGGTAGGGCGGCATGGTAGCTGAGTGGGTAGCACGTCTGCCTTGCATTGCTAGAGTCCTGGGTTTTAATCCAACCCAGGTCAACATCTGCAAAGAGTTTGTATTTTCTCTCCGTGTTTGCGTGGGTTTCTTCCGGGTCCTCCGGTTTCCTCCCACACTCCAAAACATACTGGTAGGTTGATTAGATAGTGAGCCCCATGGGGACAGGAACCAACTTGACATGGTTTGTGCAGCGCTGCGGAATCTGTGCATGCTATATAAATAAAGAATTATTATTATTATAAAATCCAGTGAATAATAACGATATCGTCTTTACATGAATGAGATATTCATCGGAGGATAATAAAGTCTATACTGTTGGAAACACAACAAGCATTAGATGACTCCGGAGGTAAGTCGCAGGTAGAGAGTGTCAGCGCTTTAACTCGCCGCCATTGTTCATTACAACAACTGATTAATATTTCCTTTGAAGATTTTGCGCCGCGTCCTTGCTGTAGAAATGCGATTGTGTTCGGAGAGAAAACAACGTTTGTCACAAACTGTTATCTTTTCAACGTGACAAAAGTTGTGAGCGCGACGTTCAGACGAGGATGACAGCAAATGGCGGCAATGTGGAGGGACCCTGAACCTACGAATGGAGGGGGCAATTACTAGGAATGGGGAGAGACGTCACGGCATTGTGTGACTCTCTATAGATCCGCAGGTCAGGACGGAACGTTGTGTGTAATAGTTATTAAGCAGGAAGACAATAGGACGGAGAACATCCATGTGGAATGTAAATACAGGCAGTCCCCGGGTTACATACAAGATAGGGTCTGGAGGTTTGTTCTTAAGTTGAATTTGTATGTAAGTCGAAACTGTATATTTTATAATTGAAGTTCTAGACAAATTTTTTTCTTTTGTCCCAGTGATAATTGGAGTTTCAAAATTTTTGCTGTAATTGGACCAAGAATTATCCATAAAGCTTCATTACAGACACCTTACAGCTGATCATTGCAGTCTGGGACTATAGTAAAGCATCCAGAGAGCTTCTCCAGAGGTCACAATGGGCAGAGGGGTCCGTCTGTAACTATGGGTTGTCTGTAAGTCGGGTGTCCTTAAGTAGGGGACTGCCTGTAGTACATTAAGTCTCACATGTTCCTCACATCCCCCCATGAAGGAACAAGTGGATCCGGATTTGTAGATAATTCTGTGCTTGTTCCTAGAGATAAATAAAGACATTGACAATGGGGTGTTAGCAATTAGGGGCGTGTCCTTAGACCATTTGACTGCAAACACTTCAAGAAAACCCGATCAACTGATAACACCCCTATAATTTAATTGCTGTCCTGTCCATCTGATTATCTATCAGAGCCAGTGCCAGCGCCCGGTATACCCGAGCATGGGTCTCGGACCACAGATGCTGGGGGGGGGGCCCACTTAGGTGATGGGAGGTATCTCCTGGGACCTCAACTCATTTGGCATCTGATACAGAGAGCAGTCGGCATCATCACAGCATTTGGGCTTGGGGGGTGTGATGATATGATGTCACCCCTCCAGCCGGCTGGAAAGAGGAAACGAAGAGGAAAGCGGAAGGCGAGGGGCCACAATATCAGGGGGAGCTGCTGGCGGTCATAATATGGAGGCCGAATATGGGGTGGAGATTATGGGGCCACAATTTAAGAGGGAAAGGGGATTTTGAAGGGGCCAGAATATGAAGAGGAGATGGAGGGACACAATGTGATGGGGAGGTGGGGGTATAATGGGAAGGGGCCACAATATCTGGGGGAGTTGCTGGGAGTCATAATATGAGAGGGGGCGGAGTATGAGGTGGAGATGATGGAGCCACAATGTGAGAGAGGGAGGGGGGGCACACTGTGAAAGGGCCAGAATATGATTTGGAGATGGAGGGGGCACAATGTAATGGGGAGGTGGGGGTATAATGTGAAGGGACCACAATGTGAGGGGGAGATGGGGGCACTGAGAGGGCATTATACTGGGGGGGGGGGGGGGTGTAAAAAAATCTCTGCTGTGCTTAAAGGGATTTTCCCAACCAACAAGCAAGGCCCTATCCACACGGAGATTGCCAAGTCATTTCCATAGAGATTATTGGAGCAAAAGTGACATGCAAGGGCGTCTGCTCCACTCATCTCGGGGAGCGACAAGGGGTCCGTTCTCATCATCTCATCACTGAGACCCCCTGATCAGCCAGTTAAGCCGAAAACGGGGTGCACCTTACCCAGAGATGAAGAGAGCAGCCGCTGCGCTGTCAGGACTCTTCTATGCCAGGTCTGACCTGGTGTACAGTTGTGCCATAGCCTCCGGCTGTGCGCAGGCGCGGGGAAGCCTTCCTCTCCACGCCCGACTGGCATAAGGAGGAGAAGTCACAATTCATGGCCAATAGCTATGAAATATATGGGTGCACACCAAAAGGTTAAACAAACCTTTGCAATATCTATGTATCATCTATCTATAATCTATCTATCTATGTATCTATCTATCTATGTATCTATCTATCTATCTATCAATTATCTATCTATCTATCTATCTATCTATCTATCTATCTCCTATCTCCTATCTATCTATCTATCTATCTATCTATCAATTATCTATCTATCTATCTATCTATCTATCTATCTATCTATCTCCTATCTCCTATCTATCTATCTATCTATCTATCTATCTATCTATCTATCTCCTATCTATCTATCTATCTATCTATCATCTATCTATCTATCTATCTATCTCCTATCTATCTATCTATCTATCTATCTATCTATCTATCTATAATCTATCTATCTATCTATCTATCTATCTATCTATCTATGTATCTATCTATCTATCTATCTATCATCTATCTATCTATCTATCTATCTATCTATCTATCTATCTATCTATCAATCAATAATCTATCTATCTATCTATCTATCTATCCATCTATCTCATCTATCTATCAATCATCTATCTATCTATCTATCCATCTATCTCATCTATCTATCAATCATCTATCTATCTATCTATCTATCTATCTATCTATCTATCTATCTATCTATCTATCTCATATCTATCTATCTATCTCATATCTATCTATCTATCTCATATCTATCTATCTATCTATCTATCTATCTATCTATCTATCTATCTATCTATCTATCTTTCTATCTCATATCTATCTAATTTCTATTTATCTCATATCTATCATCTATCTATCTATCTATCTATCTATCTATCTATCTATCTATCATCTATCATCTATCTATCTATCTATCTATCTATCTATCTGTCTATCTCATATCTATCTATCTATCTATCTATCTATCTATCTCATATCTATCATCTATCTATCTATCTCATATCTATCTATCTATCTATTATCTATCTATCTCATATCTATCATCTATCTATCTATCTATCTATCTATCTATCTATCTATCTATCTCCTATCTATCTATCTATCTATCTATCTATCTATCTATCCAGATCTTTCCTTCTTTCTAGCGTCCTGACAGCACAGGAGAGGTCAGGGTCTGGATGCTGAGTGACAGGAGGGGCCGCAGCAGATGACTTCACTTTTGGGCTCTATCTCCCTTAGGCTCCTCTGCTGGGAGAAGAAATGAATGGATTTTCCAGATTTGGGACCGCCGGCCTCACATGTTGACACAGCAATAATTTTTAATGAGAATTTTTTCAGTATTTGTGTGGGGGAGCAGTGAGTGTTGTGTACACAGATGCAGGTCTGCCCCCCATGCTGGGAGCCGGGGCACTCCCTTACATGCTGAGTTCAGTCCTAAAACAGATTCCTTTCAGGCTAAGAGAAACATTTCGGATTACTCACCTTTGAACTGCTTGCAATGATGTTTACTTTGGCAAAGCTAAGAGGCAGCTTTACAGATATTAAATACAGTCCAAAGGGGAATCTGGAGGCCTTCCTATAATTTAATCACCCAATTTAGCAGATTTTAGTGAGGGGTTAGTAGCAGAGAGCGGCTTCTCATCCCATAGAATAAGCTCAGACTGAGAGGACCATTTGTTTATCTCTTCTCAATCTTGGAACCAAAGAAGAAAATCTGGAGCACAAATACTTGGAGGGACCAGGAGCGGAGAGATGTTGTTCTTGGGAAGTATTGTGCGATCAAGTCAGGTCCATGTCAGTCTTACATCATCTACCGGGAACAGCGGCCACGGAAATACATGATTAGAGGTTGATAGATGTGAGAAACAGATAATGAGATAGATAGATAGAAGATAGGAGATAGATAGATAGATAGATGGTAGAAAGATGGTGATAGATAGAGGATAGATAGATAGATAGATAGATAGATAGATAGATAGATGATAGATAGAGGATAGATAGATAGATAGATAGATAGATAGATAGATAGAAGATAGGAGATAGATAGATAGATAGATGGTAGAAAGATGGTGATAGATAGAGGATAGATAGATAGATAGATAGATAGATAGATAGATAGGAGATAGATGATAGATAGAGGATAGATAGATAGATAGATAGATAGATAGATAGATAGATAGATAGAAGATAGGAGATAGATAGATAGATGGTAGAAAGATGGTGATAGATAGAGGATAGATAGATATGAGATAGATGGATATATATAGGGGGTTAGATAGATAGATAAATAGATAGATAGATAGACAGATAGATAGATAAATAGATAGATGATAGATAGATAGATATAAGAGGCATGGATAAATATGAAATAGATAAAGATAGATATAGGGAAAGATAAAAAGATATGAGAGACATAAATAGATAATTAGAGGGGTAGAAAGATGGATGGATCGCTAGGGATAATACATATATACTGTAGATAGATGAGACAGAAGGATTAATATATATATACACATACACTCACCGGCCACTTTTTTAGGTACACCATGCTAGTAACGGGTTGGACCCCCTTTTGCCTTCAGAACTGCCTCAATTCTTCGTGGCATAGATACAACAAGGTGCTGGAAGCTCCTCAGAGATTTTGCTCCATATTGACATGATGGCATCACACAGTTGCCGCAGATTTGTCGGCTGCACATCCATGATGCGAATCTCCCGTTCCACCACATCCCAAAGATGCTCTATTGGATTGAGATCTGGTGACTGTGGAGGCCATTTGTGTCCAGTGACCTCATTGTCATGTTCAAGAAACCAGTCTGAGATGATTCCAGCTTTATGACATGGCGCATTATCCTGCTGAAAGTAGCCATCAGATGTTACAGGGTACATTGTGGTCATAAAGGGATGGACATGGTCAGCAACAATACTCAGGTAGGCTGTGGCGTTGTACCAAGGGGCCCAAAGAGTGCCAAGAAAATATTCCCCACACCATGACACCACCACCACCAGCCTGAACCGTTGATACAAGGCAGGATGGATCCATGCTTTCATGTTGTTGACGCCAAATTCTGACCCTACCATCCGAATGTCGCAGCAGAAATCGAGACTCATCAGACCAGGCAACGTTTTTCCAATCTTCTACTGTCCAATTTCGATGAGCTTGTGCAAATTGTAGCCTCAGTTTCCTGTTCTTAGCTGAAAGGAGTGGCACCCAGTGTGGTCTTCTGTTGCTGTAGCCCATCTGCCTCAAAGTTCGACGTACTGTGCGTTCAGAGATGCTCTTCTGCCTACCTTGGTTGTAACGGGTGGCGATTTGAGTCACTGTTGCCTTTCTATCAGCTCGAACCAGTCTGCCCATTCTCCTCTGACCCCTGGCATCAACAAGGCATTTCCGCCCACAGAACTGCCGCTCACTGGATGTTTTTTCTTTTTCGGACCATTCTCTGTAAACCCTAGAGATGGTTGTGCGTGAAAATCCCAGTAGATCAGCAGTTTCTGAAATACTCAGACCAGCCCTTGTGGCACCAACAACCATGCCACGTTTAAAGGCCACAAATCACCTTTCTTCCCCATACTGATGCTCGGTTTGAACTGCAGGAGATTGTCTTGACCATGTCTACATGCCTAAATGCACTGAGTTGCCACCATGTGATTGGCTGATTAGAAATTAAGTGTTAACGAGCAGTTGGACAGGTGTACCTAATAAAGTGGCCGGTGAGTGTATATATATAGAGTACATAGATAGATAGATATGATGCTATGATGTAGATAGAGGAAAAATAGACAAATAGATGGATAGATAAAGACAGATGAAGTCCACAGAAGAGGCAGCTCTCCAATAATAAAGTAAAAAATTGGTTTATTCCAAGTTCATTCCATTGCTAGATGCTTCTTTTCGGTGTTTTCACTGCATTCAGTCAAAATTAATTTTTGGAGTTTCTGTCTCTTCTGTGTATACATATATGTACATACCAACCAATACCCCAGATACCGGGGCCCCCTGACACTGTGGGCCCCATAGCAGCTGCTATGGCTGTTACCCCTGTAGTTACGCCCCTGATTCGTTCCTCATTCCTTAAATAAAGAATTATTATTAATTATGGATAAATAGATGATTGATAGATCTATAGATAGATAGGTCCTGATGCCAGATTATAAAGTTCGGAGGAGAGGCGGGTGGTGTAGGTCAGCCTCATGTATGTGCCATGTCAGAGGATCCTGTAGGTAGGTGGGAGGCGGCGGAGGTCATTATGTAAAATAATTAGCCGTGCTGTAATTACGGCTTCAGTGACAAATGATTATTTAAGGTGGAAAAATAAAAATCCGGACGCGGTGTCAAGGTTGGATTCCAGTAAAAATAAAAGAAATGTGTTCTCAGCAAAAACACACAAACACAATGTGCGCCGATGTTAAGAAAACATTAGTCTGCCAATCCCTCCTCCTCCTCCTGGCAGTAAACTTCTCCTTTGTTACTCGACGTCCTCCCGGGATTCATCAGCAGGTCCCTGCATCACATGGGGGTGAACGTGGGGACCATTACCCGCCATTGTACCCACATCACAACAGCCAGGAACCAGCATTGTCCTCCCCAAAGTAACATGGATCCACCATACAGCTTCATGACCTGCAAATGTGGTTCTGACAGCTGAAGCTTTGCTACAAAATCAGCAGGAAATTCTCTTTTTTTAAGGGTTGTCAGTCGCAGGTAGCGAGGGCAGGTCTGAGGGTTGTGGCAAAGGTTCTGGAGATTGTTGATAATAAGATACAAAATAGTGAAATATCAAGAATACACACATATTGTCAGCACCTGTCCAGCAACCGCGCAACCACAACCAGACTTGGCGCTAGCTGTCAGACTAGGTAGGTGGTGGCGAACTCACCCTGCGACGTCCCTGCGGGCTGAGGCCCTGCCTGCAGCAGATAAACCACCCTGATAAGGGTGAACCCAATATCAGGAACCTAACTGACAGTCCCTGAGTGACCCTACAAGATGACAGGAAAACCTACTTCGTCTGGCAGCTGCTGGATGGTGGAGCGGCCAGGTAACTGGTATACAGATATAGACCAGTGTTCACACTGGTGCACAGAATACTAACACAGGACTAAGACGGGGAAAGTGCGATAACACTAGGAGGAAAACGATACTGAGGGACAACCGGGTCAAAACCAAGATGGCGCCAAGATGCACTTTGGTCTTCTGGTCCTTGGCACTGATTGCTTGCCTGGAAATGCTGAGGGTCACAATACGTTCTTCTGACAATTAGTGGCCTCCTCGGACTATGGTTTGTCACTTATTCCTATATCACAGGTTGTCTCCTGTGGTCTATGGAGGTCACAAGCGAGTCTCATGAACCTCAGCACTTCCAGTCGAGTCATCAATGTTGGAGTCAGGAACCAGAAGCTGTGTAAGTCATTTATTTTAGCCCCTGCAGTTACCCTCATGTGTGTAATCGGTATATTACTGCTTCTACCCTTTTCTGAAGGGCCTAAAAGCACTTACCAAATGGTGTTGTGTACGGTGATACAAAACCTGTGGAAGTTCATGAATTAGTGCTTGTTCCTCATCTATTGATAGACCCTTCTGGAATCCCAAATCGGGATATACAGAGGAGCACATTTACTTACCCGGTCCAGTCGCGATCCCGCGGCGCGCTGTCCGACGCTGATTCGGGTTCTGCCGGGATTCACTAAGGTCGCTCGCCCGATATCCACCAGGTGTCGCTGCTGTGCCGAGGTCCGCCGGAGTTCATCTTCTTCGTCCCGATGCATGTGAGTGCTTGATCTTGCGAAACACATTCTTTTTTAAATTCCGTGGTTTTTCCGAATTCATCGGGTTGTCCAACGGACACGCCCCCCATTTCTGTCGCGTGAAAGCCGGCGCAGATGCGCCAAAATCCGATCGCGTGTGCCAAAATCCCAGGACAATTCGGCGCAAATCGGAAATCATCGGGAAACTTTACGAAAGTGCGCAATGCGGACCCTTAGTAAACGAACCCCAGAGTCTTCATAGTAAGCGTGCAAAGTGGTGCTGCCTGAGCGTTCAAGGACGGGCATGAAATCCGGGGTCTCAGTGGAATTCATTGAATGACCAAGATGACCGTAGTAGTTTCGACATTGGAGTTGGTCTTCTTCGGGTTAGAGATCCCTCAGGTGTTAATGTAGTGCCCTGTAACAGAGGAGCATGGAACTTTGGACATTTGTGGACATTTGAATATTTCCTCTATGCGAACTCAGCACTTGTTACTTTATTTTACATCAAGGGGTAACTTGCATTAATGTACATTCTCTTTATTATTACTGTATCTGTATAGACTAGAAGAAAAGATTAATGAACGCTGAGAGATATTTCTGACTATGTATCTTTACCTCACATTTGTTTTGCAGAAGAAAAACAGACTTGTTTACCAGAAAAGCAGACAGCTTGAGCTTGAGAATGACAGCTGCTGTCTGGAAAGTTGTTTACACTTTAGGAATATTATGGGGGCTCAATGTGAGTCTATGGGAAAATGCTTTGTCATTGTGTTTGTGCTACAATGTAATCACTCCTCCCCTGGTAGAAAGTATATAAGGTGATAGTCCCAGTCCTTAGTGTCTGCAGTTAGGGAGTAGAGGTTGGAGTAGAAGATTGCCGGTTTAAATGAGCAACCAGAAGAAGAAGCTGAGACCCAGGCCTTTCCTCAGCATTAACCCTTCTTCTACCAGGGAGGAGATTGGTGATTTGCTTTGCACCAGAAATTCTTCGGTAAAGAAGGAAATTGTTCACTGCAGATCCTGACTCTTGATTTATTTCTCATTGGGGTGCACCACGCCTTACCATCTCTTCTGGAGAGAAGCAGCAAGGGGTGACACCTCAACAGTGCCTGGGAGATCCAGCGTAGCACTTGGGCCACCCCTAACTCGGCATTGCACTTAGCCAGTATAAAGGATAGTTGGTCTTCATCATAAGGAGAAGGATATTTTGCTAACCTGAAAAAGACAAACATCATCCAAAAAAGTCTACACAATATAGGAAGGCTTCTGTAGAAGGTACCGCAAAGGGCACCGACCTAAGGCCAACCATGGCTAAGAATCTACAAAAGATAATACCAGAAATAATAATAATCCTAAATTAATTTTAAAACCACACAGCCAATGATCTCTCATTCATTTATTAGTAAATTAACAATAAATCATCTTAAAGGTGAAGTCTGGACTTTCAGCCTGTGGTGCGAAATGGAATTTTGCAAAAAGGAAAAAAAAAAAAAATGAAAGCAGGAAAGAGACAAAAAAAGATATTTCCTATAAGTCAGAGATGTGGCTGCTGAGAGCTAAAGCTTCCCCGACCTGTCAGGATTTTCTCTGCGGGAACACTATCCATGTTGATTTTACTGAGATGGTTGTTATCCACATTTCACTCCTGATTTATTGGTTTTTAACCAGCTCCTTATGTCCAAACCATAAAAAAACAACTCGGTGCAACTCAAGAAGATGCCGCAAATGGACACTCATCACATTAGGAAGGGGGAAGATAACAATCTGGTTGACAAAGTGCTGCTGAAATGAAGAGATTTTCATACAGAAGCGAAGCGCTTACAATCTAGAATCGGCTCAGCGCAGGTGAAATATAGGACCTAACCTGGTTTGTAACAGATACAGGCGATAAGGGTGCTGGGACTTCTGGAATCAATTGTAATGGGTAGTTTCCCTGCAGCACCCCCACTGGAGAAATTAAGTATTACATATTTCATGGTAATATCATTGGGTAGTCACATTTATTTCAATGGGGAATAGGTCCATCCATGTACATGGCCGTATTGTCCACCGTACCGCACATATAGAGCATGTTCTAGCTTCTCTTTCCGTTCTGTAAGCCCTGTAGAAGTCTATGGGAACGAATCAAATACGTTGTGCACCTTATGCTGCCGTATATACGTGCAGTATCCAGGGAAAGCAGAACCAGGGGGAGGGGCATTCTGTCAGCCAGTCAATCGTCACTCATCCATCATTTGCCAGCCCACTGTATTTTATACCGATATAGAGACTGTTCATTGACTAGTAATCCACTAATGTATTTCTTCACAATCAGCACAGCTTCTCCTGCTCTATAACATGCTGCCTGCAGATAGGACACTTTGTACAATCTGCTCAGTTCCTCCTGTTCTATAACATGCTGCCTGTAGATAGGACACTATGTACAATCTGCTCAGCTCCTCCTGCTCTATAACATGCTGCCTGCAAATAGGACACTATGTACAATCTGCTCAGCTCCACCTGCTCTATAACATGCTGCCTGCAGATGGGACACTATGTATAATCTGCTCAGCTCTTCCTACTCTATAACATGCTGCCTGCAGATAGGACACTATGTAAAGTCTGCTCAGCTCCTCCTTCTCTAAAACATGCTGCCTGCAGATAGGACACTATGTACAATCTGCTCAGCTCCTCCTGCTCTATAACATGCTGCCTGCAGATAGGACACTATGTACAATCTGCTCAGCTCCTCCTGCTCTATGACATCTACCTGCAGATAGGACAATATGTACAATCTGCTCAGCTCCTCCTGCTCTATAACATGCTAAAAAAGAATCCTACCTGACTAGAACGTTTAAAAGAAAAAATAAACTTCATTAGGATTATTTAAAATTGTATCAGACTAGTCTCATTGATATGTGAACATAATACATTACTCAGGCGTTGGCCAGCTGATTGGACTATTATTCTGGTCCTGTAACGGTGCAGTTCCTGATAATGATTTGGTATTGCACTGCCCCGATAAGCGAGCCACAGATAGTCTAGTAGAATGCGCTATTAGTCGCTGCTCTAGACATTAACAGAAGGCGCTGGTGATGAACAGTAGCCTAAATGTCAAAATTAATTCATTTGCACCTTTAGGACACGGGGGCACATTTACTTACCCGGTCACCAGAGTTCACAGAAAGTGCATTGTCCGTCTATAATGCACTGCGCGGTGATTCCCTAAGATCGTGCGCCAGAAATCATGAATGTGTCACATCCCCGCTCAGGTCCGCTGGAGTTCACCATCTTTTTTGTGGTGCATCTTAGGCCTAGGACTGTCCGACGGCAGGTCCCCGATCTGTGTGGCAGGAAAGGCGGTGCAGCTGCGCCACAAAAAGGGTCACGTGCGTCCCAATCCCAGCGCAGACACTTCTTAAATAATTGTGCAAGCCGTTTTTCCTATTGAAGAACGGACACAGTCCGAAAAAAGTGTGTCCCGAAGCGTCGCAAAGCCTAAGTGAATGTGCCCCACTGTGTTTTATCTACTCAGCTCCTCCTGCTCTATAACATCTCTGATTTTCATTTTTCACGATAGGGAGAAATATTATTAATTCATTGCCCTTCAGAGAATAGAGCTTTATTACATCCTTCCAATGTGTTTATTAGCTTTCAAACTACAGTTCTGCATAAAAGCCTCTGATCGGGATTTCCACATGTGCAAAACATTCAGTATTTATGGGAAGCAGCTCGGAGGGAGACACCAAACCTGATGTGTGCCATGGGAGCCGCCGTAAAGCTGTTTCACAAGAGCTGTCATGTCTTCATCGGAGAAATAATGGGAAGCAAACTAGGGGGAAAATGTCAGCACTTGACATTGTGAAAAGCGGTTAAATCTTTATCATAAAGCGTGTCATTGCTGCGAGGACTCGCCATAGCGCAGCTCATTTACCCAAGCAAAGCGGGTTAACTTAATAAAGGCGAGAGACATAATATCTCATTAAACTCCACATATGTTTTATATTGAGTATTCTTGGAAGGAGCCTTTATAAGGTGTATATATATAATATGGAGATTTCCTGAAGAAACTGGGACTATTAGGGTAACTCATGTCTAGACTTCGTAGCTCCTGATTTGGTGGATTCCAATAAAAATGGTGCCCTCTGGGTGGCATATAACGATATATATCTAAGGTCTTACGTTTCTGTGATGAAACATATTTTTGGGATAGTTTATTTTTCAAATTTCCTCCTGCCTCTATAATAGCAACATATTCAAGATTGTAACCATCAGTCATTGGCCCTAATGGGATTTCCCTGACAAGCACAAATTTATAAGATAACTACTAGCCAATGTTTTTGGATTAGGGGCCCACTTTGCCAACAGACCAATTTGGTTCGAGGCCAATCCCATTGACAGGAGTGGCTCCAGGTTTCAGTAGGCCCCTGGGTGGCAGAGCCTCATGTGTCCCCACCCCCAAAGCCTTATGTACAGCCTTATGTGGGCCCCCAAGCAGCTTTCGGACCCGGCACTGATCCTCCCATGTCAATTTTCACCTACTCACAGGGATCTGGACTGTACTAAGACAAGAGGAAATGTTGGTGTGAATCACCAGGGTGTTGGGCAGAAAATAGTTAAAGACAGACCAAGGTCAGGGATGGAGCAGGTTAGGCATGGTCAGGTACAAGCCAAAGAACAGCAAGGGTTCATAATACAACAGCAAACCCGAGTTTAGAATATGGAATTACATTAAAGGGATGGAACTATGTAATCTATTAAGTAAGGAACCAAAATGTTCCATTTTTGAGGCAGTGATACAGTGTAAGGAGTCTAAGAGCTGCTGGGACAAAGGAATGTCAGCGGATACACATAGGGCCACATTTAAAATACTGGTTGCGCCGATTTTCCAGCGCAGTTTGTACATAAATATATGTGCAAACTGCTTCTACATGTAATAATAATAATTCTCTATTTATATAGCGCTTACAGATTACGCAGCGCTGCACAGAGTTGGCCAAATCAGTCCCTGTCCCCATGGGGCTCAAAATCTAAACAACCTACCAGTATGTTTTGTAGTGTGGGAGGAAACCGGAGGACCCGGAGGAAACCCACGCAAACACGGAGAGAACAGAAAAGAACTCTTTGCAGATGTTGACTTGAGTGGGAATTGAACAAAGGACCCCAGCGCGGCAAGGCAGAAGTGCTACTCACTCAGACACCGTGCTGCGAAATGTATATTTATAAAGTGTTTGCACCAGTTTTATGTCGGGCGTTCACCCCAAAACTGCAACACAAAAAAACTTTGCACCTAAAAAGGCATTCTAGTGCCGATTCGGACAGCACATTTATGACATAATTGTGGCGCATGCGTGTTAAACTGTGTGCACCAAAAAAATGGCGCATTCTGCACATTAGTGAGGCAAATGATAATGCTAATGCTAATAATAAATCTAGGCCATAATCTAATTGTAATGCACACGCTGGTAACAGACCAGAACAAAAGACAAAGACCATGGGCCCTAACACTAAAACCACTATTCCGGCTGTCCCTGCCTCTCAAACCTTAGCGGTAAGGAGTAACTAGAAGATGTTCCCAACCTGCAATAAAGTGCAAAATACAAATACAGGACAAGACAGTACAAACAAATAAGAGGTTTCAGCTGAAAGGATTCAGAACCAAGAGGACACACACAGTACTAAATCACAAGAGCAAGGAATAGTCAAAACACAAGTCAAAAATCAGAATACCAGGAGACAGATATTGGAATCACAAGAAAATCTTGAACTTACTAAAATACCTCTGTAGCAGGCATCCTTACAAGGGTGTGCAGGACTCTTATGTGGTATCTGAGTCCTGGCCCCAAACAGTGGCAAAAACAAAGAAGCAAGGGAGTAATGTGAGTAGACAGAGAACCTGTCAATAGCAGCAAGTTAAGCTGCAGGAGAGATAGTGGTGTGATGCAAGTTAATCGAAACAGCCAGCGAACCTAAACCTGTGTTCACACTGACAGTGTTCAAGAAAGACACAAAGACACAATCAGCACCTCCTCAACCGCATATCACGGACTGATGATGGTGCCAACACAGATGTTACACTAACAATGTCAATTAAGGTGACTAAAAGACTAATGGTCCCCATCCACATCAGAGAAAAGTCATCTGCACCCAATAATTAGTCAGAATTGACCAACTATCCTACATGTACAGAGACCTCCTGACTCTTTGCTCACTGATAATGTCAGAAAGAAAAACATCACTCAAAAAGGTTGTCAGGATTTAGAATAAACCTATACATGACGTAGGGGGTAAAAAAAACCCAATAAAAACCTTACACTTAAGTATAACAACTTTATTGTTTTAATAGCTCCCGAGAGGGGAATGTAACATTGCAGAACCCCTATCACTTATCATTTGACTTATTGGGGCAGATTTACTTACCCGGTCCATTCGCGATCCAGCGGCGCGTTCTCTGCGGTAGATTCGGGTCCGACCGGGATTCACTAAGGTAGTTCCTCCGACGTCCACCAGGTGGCGCTGCTGCGCTGAAGAGCGTCGGAACGCACTCAAGTTCACCGCCCTATTCCTAGTGAAGGTAAGTGCAAGCTCCGTGACACATTTTTTTAAAAATGTGGCGTTTTTTCCGAATCCGTCGGGTTTTCGTTTGGCCACGCCCCCCGATTTCCGTCGCGTGCATGCCAGCGCCGATGAGCCACAATCCGATCGCGTGCGCCAAAATCCTGGGGGAATTCAGGGGAAATCGGCGCAAATCGAAAATATTTGGGTAACATGTCGGGAAAACGCGAATCGGGCCTTAGTAAATGACCCCCACTGTGTGCAGGAACAAAGGGGGATATTTATCAGCAGAGGCCCTGAAATAATCGCAAATGCTAGCTTGTTGCTAGCTTTTGCAATTATTTTCCCCAATCGGCCACCTTCACGCCAGTGGGGCGTGAAGGGGGGCGCGTCCGGCCGAGCGGGGGGAGCGGCCGGACGGGAGTGGGCCGGCGCGGGGCGTTACTGTCCCCGCGCCTGCGCACTCGCTGCTGCCGGCGACTTTTCATACGTGAAAAGTCGCTGGCCGCGTCTTTTTTTCTACGCCAGGCCCGGCCTGGCGTAGGATATATGCTGCACTGCTGGCAGCCCGATACATGAAGAGGCAGAAGCCTCTTCATGTATCGGGCTGCGAATTTGCAGTGACGGGGCTATCATACACGAGCGCCAGTGTATGATAAATATCCCCCAAAGTGAGGTGAATCAGCCATCTTTATAGACATCTTAGACTTGTCAAAGGGTTCATCAAGTTTCTTCTAAAGTATATTGTTATGACTTCTATGACAATTAGATTTGCAGCTATAGTATTTTTTGCAATGGCTTCTCATTGTCCATGGTGTTGCCGAGAAGCAATTTTTGGATCCAGTCTTGTTGTTGCTGATGGTTTCCCCCAGAAAGTTCTGTCTATTGGTTAGATCTCTTTAAGAATCTTCATGATTTATGTCTCGTTCATATCCATTAGTTTGTCTAGATGTTATGTCAAGAGTCTAAGTTACGATAAGGCTCTAACTGGTCATTTGTGACTCAAGTGGAAGGTCAGGCTTGATTTGGTCAAGGATCCCAATGTTTGCTTTCCTTTCAGTCCTTGGTATTCTCCAAAGCCTGTGTCAACACCCAAAGCATCAATTCTCTTCCATCCCTGTTTGTTAATTGTCCAGGTTCCCACCGGCAGAGAGCCACATCATCTACCATAGCTTAGACCATGACACAAACAAAAATTCTCCCAAGAAAGCCCAGGTTCAGACACTTTGTCATTGTACTGTATGTTTTAACAAAATCTTATTTCTGATTAAAACTATTGTCTATGATTACTGGAGTTGGGTTTTGAGAAGAGTTGATGGGCCATGGGTCTTGTTGGGACTGGTTCTGTTGAGAATTCCAATTGCGAGATACATAGCAATCCACTGTCAATGTCATACTATCCCTTTAAGACTTGACATAATATCAAGTCTTTACAGATTTAATGCCTGCCTGGATTCATTTCTTTTCATACCTTTGTAACAATGACTATAGGATAGATATATACTATTTCTATGGGTCTCGTATTGGCGACTGTAGTATAGTGTCTTAACATATGTCTTAATTATGTGACCCAAGGAACTGATGTAGTCAAGGATTTGTCCTCCATGGATGGGCTTACATATAGACATGTCCATGACTTTTTATTTTCCATGGGCTTATAATCCATTTCAATATAACAACTGCCCTTGATCCATAAACATGTGTTTAAGAATAGAATATTTACAACAGTAATGTCACGGAGACGATAGATTGTTCCATACATCCTTATGCATGACCCTTTTATATGTAGACCATCCATTGTCCTCAACCAATGGCAATGACTCAATGGCCTTCAATACACATTTTATAAAGGACACATTGTATTTATTTAGCCACTGTTTGTATCCATGTAGTAAACTTGCTTTGTTGTCGTATTACTTTGACAAGATTACAAGGCCACTACCTTTTCGATTAGTCCAAATATTACTGGCATCTGGCCCAATTTGATCCGGATATGCTGGTGTAAAGCACCAGGGTGTTGGGCAGAGAATAGTTCAAGACAGACCAAGGTCAGGGAAGGAAAAGGTTAGGCATGGACCATGGTACAAGCCAAAGGACAGCACTAGTTCATAATCCAACAGCAAAGATGAGTTCAGAATATGGGGTTACATTAAAGTAAGTAAACTATTAAGTAAGGAACCAAAATGTTCCTTGTTGTTGAGGAAGTGATACAATGTATGTGCCTGAAGGAGTCAAAGAGCTGCTGAGACACAGGAATGTCAGCAGGAGGCCAAGAAGCAGAAGAACCTAAACTCCCTGTCATGACTGTCCCTGCCTGATTGATTCGCAAACCATAGTGGTAAGGGATAACCAGGAGACGTTCCCACCCTGCACCAAAATGCAAAATACAAATACAGGACAAGACAATACAAACAAATAAGAGGAGTCAGCAGATACAGGTCAGAACCAGGACAAACACAGTACAAAATCACAAGAGCAAAGAATAGTCAAAACACAAGCCAAAAGTCAGAATTCCAGGAGACAAACATCAGAATCACAAGAACATTTGGAGCTAATAAACCCATATAGTAGAAAGGTGTATAGGACTCTTATATGGCATCAGAGTCCTGGCCCCAAACAGTGATTGGATCAGAGCTTTGAGGCCTGGACAAAACAATGGAGCTAGGGAGTAATGTTGGTAGAGGCAGAAGCTGTCAATAACAGAGGGTTTACTATCAATGAAACAGAGGTAAGCTGCAGGAAAGAGATTGGAATGATGCAATTTAATCCAAACAGCCAGGAAACTTAAATCTGTGCCAAAATGTGTTCAAGAAAGACACAATCAGCACCTCCTCAACCTCATACCACGGACTGATGATGATGCTGACACAGATATTACACTAACAATGACAATTACAGGAAACCTACCATCACGTATCTACCTACTAAGGTAGATCAGGTGGCAGGTTCATCTATTGAAGCCCTATCCCTTTTTTGCTAATCTTTTAGTATCCCAGAACATTATGGGGCACATTTACTTACCCGGTCCATTCGCGTTCCAGCGGCGGCTTCTCCAACGAGCGTTCGGGTCTTCCGGCGATTCATGAAGGTCCTGCGCCCGATGTCCACCAGGTGTCGCTGCTGCGCCGAAGTCCGCCGAGGTGCCCCGGAGTTCATCGTCTTCATCGTGGTGCATGTGAGTATGGCCCGTGCAAGCAATTTTTTTTTTAAATGCGGCGGTTTTTCCAAATCCATCGGGTTTTCCGACGGCCACGCCCCCGATTTCCGTCGCGTGCATGCCAGAATCGGAAATATTCGGGTAACACGTCGGGAAAACGCGAATCGGGCCCTTAGTAAATGACCCCCAATGTGTTCAAGAAAGACACAAATCAGCACCTCCTCAACCTCATACCACGGACTGATGATGATGCTGACACATATATTACACTAACAATGACAATTACAGGAAACCTACCATCACGTATCTACCTACTAAGGTAGATCAGGTGGCAGGTTCATCTATTGAAGCCCTATCCTTTTTTTGCTAATCTTTTAGTATCCCAGAACATTGTATGTCTTTTGTCTGATCTATATGCAAATTTTCTTAGGAGGCTACTGCGTAGTGGAGCAGGAGCTACTACTAACCCACACCCCGGTAGCCTTTTTGAAACCTCCTCCCATCAGTTCTTCAGTGCGCAGTTCGCTTTAGTTGCGCGCACTCATCTGAAAAGCTGAAGTTCTGTGCATGCGCTAAACTCCGGCTTTTCAGAAGAGTGTGCACGGCTGCAGCGAACTGTCTCATTGTCCATGGTGCTGCAGAGAAGCAATTTTGGGATCCAGTCTTGTTGTTGCTGAAGGTTTTCTCTAGGCAGGTCTGTCATTTGGTGGGATCTCTCTAAGAATCTTCCTGAGTAATGTCTCTTTCATGTCCATTAGTTTGTCTAGACGTGCATTTCCAAGCCACTGGGATGTCATGTAATGGGGCACATTTACTTACCCGTCCCGTCGCGATACCCGATGTGCATTGTCTAACGAGGATTCGGAGCTGCCACGATTCACTAAGATCGTGCGCCCGGTATCCTGCATGTGTCGCTTCCCCGCTCAGGTCCACCGGAGTTCACCATCTTCTTCCTGGTGCATGTAAGTCCTGCACTCAGTCCGAATCAGTTGGGTTGTACGACAGCCACTCCCCTGATTTGTGTCGCATGAAAGTCGGAGCGATTGCGCCAAAAACAGATCGCGTGCCCCAAAACTTTTGTCATTGCTCTGTGATAAGTAAGTTTTAACAGAAAATTGTAATAAAATCTAAAAATTCATTTTTAAGAGCAAAACTATTGTTTCTGATTACTTGAGTTGGGTTTTGAGAAGAGTTGATGGGCCATGGGTCTTGTTGGGACTGGTTCTGTTGAGAATTCCAATTGCGAGATACATAGCAATCCACTGTCAATGTCATACTATCCCTTTAAGACTTGACATAATATCAAGTCTTTACAGATTTAATGCCTGCCTGGATTCATTTCTTTTCATACCTTCGTAACAATGACTATAGGATAGATATATACTATTTCTATGGGTCTCGTATTGGCGACTGTAGTATAGTGTCTTAACACATGTCTTAATTATGTGACCCAAGGAACTGATGAAGTCAAGGATTTGTCCTCCATGGACGGGCTTACATATAGACATGTCCATGACTTTTGATTGTCCATGGTCTTATAACCCATTTCAATATTGCAAGTGTCCTTGATCCATAAACATGTGTTTAAGAATAGAATATTTACAAGAGTAATGTCATGGAGACGATAGATTGTTCCATACATCCTTATGCATGACCCTTTGTATGTAGACCATCCATTGTCCTCAATGAATGGCAATGACTCAATGGCCTTCAATACACATTTTTAAAAAAGGCAGTGGTGTAACAAGACACCAGTGGGCTTTGGTGCGAATTTAGGATATGGGCCCCATATACCTAATCCATAACACATTATACTTCACAATACACATATACCATATAAACACTCCCCAGACACACACACACACATATATATATACTCAAAAAATTAAAAACCAAATAATAGATCCTAGATCTGAATGAAATATTCTCATCGAATACTTTGGTCTGTACAAAGTTGAATGTGCTGACAACAAAATCACCAAAAAATCATCAATGGTAATCAAATTTATTAACCAATGGAGGCCTGGATTTGCAGTGACCCACAAAATTAAAGTGGAAAAACACAACAGGCTGATCCAACTTTGATCCTTTGGTCCTTGAAACAAGTAAAAATGAGGCTCAGTATTGTATGTGTGTGGCCTCCACGTGTCTGTATGGCCTCCCTACAATGCCTCGGCATGCTCCAGATAAGGCTCAGTATTGTGTGTGGCCTCCACGTGTCTGTATGACCTCCCTACAACATTTCGACATGCTCCTGATGAGGTTGCGGATGGTCTCCTGAGGGAGTGCACCCACTATAAGTTATCTGACCAATGCCCCCCCTTTATAAGTAATCTGATAGGTGCCCCCCTATAAGTAATCTGACCAGTGCCCCCTTTATAAGTAATCTGATAGGTGCCCCCCATATAAGTAATCTGACCAGTGCCAACTCTATAAGTAATCTGACCAGTACCCCCCTATAAGTAATCTGATAGGTGCCCTCGCTATAAGTAATCTGATAGGTGCACCCCTATAAGTAATCTGATTGGTGCCCCCCTATAAGTAATCTGATTGGTGCCCCCTATAAGTAATCTGATTGGTGCCCCCTATAAGCAATCTGACCAGTGCCCCCCTTTAAGTAATCTGACCAGTGCCCCCTATAAGTAATCGGACCAGTGCCCCCCTATAAGTAATCTGACCAGTACCCCCCTATAAGTAATCTGACCAGTGCCCCCCCTATAATTAATCTGACCAGTGCCCCCCTTTAAGCAATCTGACCAGTGCCCCCTATAAGTAATCTGACCAGTGCCCACCATATAAATAATCTGATCAGTGCCCCCCTTTAAGTAATCTGATTGGTGCCCCCTATAAGTAATCTGACCAGTGCCCCCCTATAAGTAATCTGATAGGTGCCCCCACTATAAGTAATCTGATAGTCGCCCCCCTATAAGTAATCTGATTGGTGCCCCCTATAAGTAATCTGATTGGTGCCCCCTATAAGCAATCTGACCAGTGCCCCCCTTTAAGTAATCTGACCAGTGCCCCCTATAAGTAATCGGACCAGTGCCCCCCTATAAGTAATCTGACCAGTACCCCCCTATAAGTAATCTGACCAGTGCCCCCCCTATAATTAATCTGACCAGTGCCCCCCTTTAAGTAATCTGACCAGTGCCCCCTATAAGTAATCTGACCAGTGCCCACCATATAAATAATCTGATCAGTGCCCCCCTTTAAGTAATCTGATTGGTGCCCCCTATAAGTAATCTGACCAGTGCCCCCTATAAGTAATCTGAGAGGTGCCCCCACTATAAGTAATCTGATAGGCGCCCCCTATAAGTAATCTGATTGGTGCCCCCTATAAGTAATCTGATTGGTGCCCCCTATAAGTAATCTGACCAGTGCCCCCCCCTATAATTAATCTGACCAGTGCCCCCCTTTAAGTAATCTGACCAGTGCCCCCTATAAGTAATCTGACCAGTGCCCACCATATAAATAATCTGATCAGTGCCCCCCTTTAAGTAATCTGATTGGTGCCCCCTATAAGTAATCTGACCAGTGCCCCCCTATAAGTAATCTGATAGGTGCCCCCACTATAAGTAATCTGATAGGTGCCCCCCTATAAGTAATCTGATTGGTGCCCCCTATAAGTAATCTGATTGGTGCCCCCTATAAGTAATATGACCAGTGCCCCCCCTATAATTAATCTGTCCAGTGCCCCCCTTTAAGTAATCTGACCAGTGCCCCCTATAAGTAATCTGACCAGTGCCCACCATATAAATAATCTGATCAGTGCCCCCCTTTAAGTAATCTGATTGGTGCCCCCTATAAGTAATCTGACCAGTGCCCCCCTATAAGTAATCTGATAGGTGCCCCCACTATAAGTAATCTGATAGGCGCCCCCCTATAAGTAATCTGATTGGTGCCCCCTATAAGTAATCTGACCAGTGCCCCCCCTATAATTAATCTGACCAGTGCCCCCCTATAAGTAATCTGACCAGTGCCCCCTATAAGTAATCTGACCAGTGCCCACCATATAAATAATCTGATCAGTGCCCCCCTTTAAGTAATCTGATAGGTGCCCCCACTATAAGTAATCTGATAGGCGCCCCCCTTTAACTAATCTGATTGGTGCCCCCTATAAGTAATCTGATTGGTGCCCCCTATAAGCAATCTGACTAGTGCCCACCATATAAATAATCTGACCAGTGGCCAAAAAACTCAGTACTTGCCTTCAGTCCTGCAGCAACTGTGTGTTTTCTCTTCTCATCGGGTTCATGCGCTCTGCCTGCGCACATTCTATGACGCGATGGAGCCGTGATGACATGATGGCTCCACACGGGTAGAGCGCACCAGTGCATCCATGTCTATGCTGCTCTGATAATCGACTCACATATAAATGAATTGTATACCCTCTCTCAGGTTCTGTCCCATTCCGGGCCTAGTCGTTACTGGATCGCTATGACTATTGTATTAGTTTAGCCACTGTATTTATCCATGTAGCAACTTCTAAATTTGGGACAACCCCTTTAAGTTGGCAGTGATCTTGGACCTGTAAGGGAATCATAATGAAGTTAATAGAATAAAACCTAGCACTGCCATATGTGGTCGAAAAAACGCTGGAGACAAGAGCTCGGAACAACCCGTAACAACCCCACAGCTTCCTCCTCTGTTTTTGGAAATATTCTCCACTTGAAACTTTTGTACATGGGGACTGTAATCCAGAATGTCAAGTTGTGTTTTCTTTCCAAAGTCTAGATCCGAGGAGACAATGTCAATGGTAAAAGACTTGAAATAGGTCCTTGGAGCAAAGCCAAGCGTCAGGCCCACCGATAGACCCGAGCATCATCCAGATTGTTCTCCATCTTCAGAGAATCTTACGAGATACAAACGAAACGAGATGAGTCTATATTGTTGGTTTAGGTTCTTTGTGCTCCCGGTGAGATATGCACTTTCCTTATCCTTGACCTTTGATTACTGACAATAATAACAAAGATGCAGAACATTCTAATAGGTCTTTGTGTTGCCGCGAGAAAGAGCAGAGGGAACAATGTGTCACCTTCTCTCCAGGCTTGTATTGTGGGCTTATTCCCTGCAGAAATCAGTTCACATATCTCTACACGGACAAATGTTTTCCATTATTGATGTGGATGCGAAACCAGTGTACAAAGAGGAAATATCTCCATGTTTTTCCACATCAATAGGATATCTAACGTGGATTATTTTACGTCTTGGAAATGTAAAATAGCGAATTCATAAGGAATGTAAAAGATTTCAGTTATTGGGGATAAAACCGCCAGACTTACTCTATGCAACTATATACTATATGCAAATTAGTTTTCCCAAGAATATGCAAATGAACATGAAACAGCGGCCAGCAAAGACATTGAGGGTCATTTACTAAGGGCCCGATTCACGTTTTCCCGACGTGTTAGCTGAATATTTCCGATGTGCGCCAATTTCCCCTGAATTGCCCTGGGATTTTGGCGCACGTGATCGGATTGTGGCGCATCGGCGCTGGCATGCACGCGATGGAAATCGGGGCGTGGCCAAACGAAAACCCGACAGATTCGGAAAAACCGCCGCATTTTTAAAAAAAAATCTGTCGCGGAGCTTGCACTTACCTTCACTCAGCCCGGCTCGGTGAACTCCAGTGCGTTCCGATGCTTTTCAGCGCAGCAGCGCCACCTGAGTGTATTATCCCTGTACTGTGACATCACTGTGTGTATTATCCCTGTACTGTGACATCACTGCGTGTATTATCTCTGTACTGTGACATCACTGTGTGTATTATCCCTGTACTGTGACATCACTGTGTGTATTATCTCTGTACTGTGACATCACTGTGTGTATTATCCCTGTAATGTGACATCACTGTGTGTATTATCCCTGTACTGTGACATCACTGTGTGTATTATCTCTGTACTGTGACATCACTGTGTGTTTTATCCCTGTACTGTGACATCACTATGTGTATTGTCCCTGTACTGTGACATCACTGTGTGTATTATTCCTGTACTGTGACATCGCTATGTGTATTATCCCTGTACTGTGACATCACTGTGTATATTATCTCTGTACTGTGACATCACTGTGTGTATTATCCCTGTACTGTGACATCACTGTGTGTATTATCCCTGTACTGTAACATCACTGTGTGTATTATCCTGTACTGTGACATCACTGTGTGTATTATCTCTGTACTGTGACATCACTGTGTGTATTATCTCTGTACTGTGACATCACTGTGTGTATTATTCCTGTACTGTGACATCACTGTGTGTATTATCCCTGTACTGTGACATCACTATGTGTATTACCCCTGTACTGTGACATCACTGTGTGTATTATCCCTGTACAGTGACATCACTGTGTGTATTATCCCTGTACAGTGACATCACTGTGTGTATTACCCCTGTACTGTGACATCACTGTGTGTATTACCCCTGTACTGTGACATCACTGTGTGTATTATCCCTGCACTGTGACATTACTGTGTGTATTATTCCTGTACTGTGACATCACTGTGTGTATTATCTCTGTACTGTGACATCACTGTGTGTATTATTCCTGTACTGTGACATCGCTATGTGTATTATCCCTGTACTGTGACATCACTGTGTATATTATCTCTGTACTGTGACATCACTGTGTGTATTATCCCTGTACTGTGACATCACTGTGTGTATTATCCTGTACTGTGACATCACTGTGTGTATTATCCCTGTACTGTAACATCACTGTGTGTATTATCCTGTACTGTGACATCACTGTGTGTATTATCTCTGTACTGTGACATCCCTGTGTGTATTATCTCTGTACTGTGACATCACTGTGTGTATTATTCCTGTACTGTGACATCACTGTGTGTATTATCCCTGTACTGTGACATCACTGTGTGTATCATCTCTGTACTGTGACATCACTGTGTGTATTATCTCTGTACTGTGACATCACTGTGTGTATCATCTCTGTACTGTAACATCACTGTGTGTATCATCTCTGTACTGTGACATCACTGTGTGTATCATCTCTGTACTGTGACATCACTGTGTGTATTATCTCTGTACTGTGACATCACTGTGTGTATTATCCCTGTACTGTGACATCACTGTGTGTATTATCTCTGTACTGTGACATCACTGTGTGTATTATCCCTGTACTGTGACATCACTGTGTGTATTATCCCTGTACTGTGACATCACTGTGTGTATCATCTCTGTACTGTGACATCACTGTGTGTATTATCTCTGTACTGTGACATCACTGTGTGTATTATCCCTGTACTGTGACATCACTGTGTGTATTATCTCTGTACTGTGACATCACTGTGTGTATTATCTCTGTACTGTGACATCACTGTGTATATTATACCTGTACTGTGACATCACTGTGTGTATTATCCCTGTACTGTGACATCACTGTGAGTATTATCCCTGTACTGTGACATCACTGTGTGTATTATCCCTGTACTGTGACATCACTGTGTGTATTATCCCTGTACTGTGACATCACTGTGTGTATTATCTGTGTACTGTCTGTATAATTTCCTTGGGATGTTTCGGGACAGTAGAGTAGGATGTCTCTGATCATTCACATTGGAACAGCCAAGAAAGTCTAACTGAAAATGTATCCTTCAATATTTTCTGAAAGTTTCGACAATTTGCATCTGTGGAAAATAATCATACATCTTTCAGCTGCTGACACAAAGGGTAGAAACGTGACCAAAATGTTTCCGATATGTTCCCCAGCGCACATGGCAGCATCAGTCCCAGTGGTCTGGTAGCGCTGTGTAACCGCCTGCCCTCCGCTCACTGCCCGCCAGCTGCTGCGCCCAGTTGTCTGACCACCTGCAATGTTTGTTTAAAATTTGTCAGGACCCTGAGAGGCGAAGATAATGCGGAATAATAATATATGTGTTCCACATTAAACCGCCTGTCATACAGGAGGGAACAACAGATGCCAACATTGCCGGATACATAGGGAAAAGTTGTGGAAAAGCGATGATTACGCTAAATGGAGCGTCTATGCGAAAGTTTACACGTCCGAAGAAGGAAAACAGATGGAATCACATTAGGGTAAGGATACAAAGATAATGTGAGGTCCGGCGTTAGACACGCACTCATCTCCGGATCAGCTCGTCTTCTGCTGCGGCCACATTCCCGGGAATCGCTCTCTGCGCGCTGTTGGACTGGGCCGCAGCTGCCAAAACAGACAAATATCCACTTTGTTTGTTTGCTTGTTTGAGGAGCCGGACCCCCTGCCACTTGTGCCAAACAAATTTGCTGTAGAGGAGCTGGTATCACGTCACAAGAGCTTCTCTGTAACATCTCTCAACATAAACAGCTTATTCTTGGCTGGGGTTGTGCAGTGAGTCAATAGGGGGACATGTAAAGTGCCTTGCAAAAGTATTCAACCCCCCACGCGGCACACTTGTCTGGATAACAAATGACAATTACATGGGTTGTTCGAGGCAGAATTTCTGAAAGTAAACTTAAAATTGAAAGCAGAACTCTCTGTAGGGCAGTGTCAATCTTGGTGGTCGGTTTAGGTGGCCATGGGCTATCCACAAGCCTCTGGCCTTGGGTGGCCGCTCAGCCCCCCGATTTTATACACAGCTTACCCAACTGATTACACAGGAAGCCTTTGTTTGTGTGATAGAGATTTAATAAAGTAGCACCAAACTGTACGTGTGACCACCACTCCATTCAAATGGAGGACACATCGGGGCTCATTTACTAAGGGCTCCGCGGCTGCATTTCGCGAAATTTTTGGTTTTGCGCAGAATTCCGCCGGGATTTTGGCGCACGTGATTGGATTTCGGTGCAATCGTGCCGGCCTTCATGCGACATAAATCGGGGGGTGTGGCCGTCGGGTTCGGAAAAACCGCAGAATTTTAAAAATCGTTTTGTGTTGCAAGACATGCACTCATATGCACCGGGAAGAAGCAGGTGAACTCCGGGGGACCTCGGCGCAGCAGCGACAACTGCAGGATTTCGGGCGCACGACCTTGGTAAATCAAGGCAGACCCGAATCCTCGTCAGACAACGCGCTGTGGGATTGCGACTGGACCAGGTAAGTAAATGAACCAGCATATACATCTAAATGACCACAGGATAATATTGATATACACGACCATAGGATAGGTCAACAAAATGTGATCAGTGGGGGGGCGGGCCCTCAGGACCCACCACACATCAGCTGGTTCAGCGAAGGTAAAACAGCTCTGTTTTCTGTGTAGTGACCAGGTTGGGTAACTGCAGCTCAATTCCAATTCGTAAAGGCAGACAACATCAGCTCATCCATAGGGGTCCGCAATGGCAGATTTGTTTTTTTCTGGAGACCAAATCAGAGTTATGTCTTAGGGCTACTCTAAAGTTGGGCACTGCTGGTCCTCCACTTTCTCTTGATCTAGTTTCTAGTTTCCCACTGCTAGAACTTGAGTTTTAGCTCTAGATGGGGGTCGTTACAAGACGTTACAAGAGAAGGAGGAGAATGTGGTTGGGTCATATGAAAAGGCGATAAGGAGGATGTAGAACTTTATCTTGTTCCTCCCTGGTTCCCCAACACAGCTCTAGGGGGAGAACTTGCATCTCACCACTGTGTGTGGTCCCCACCGGGTAATTTTACCCCTGAGGGTCCTGAGCAGGGGCAAATTAAGACTGCCATGGGATCTGGGCTGTATGAATACAAGTCTGGAATCATCTCCTACATTTGATACTAGAATTACGTTTCTTGGGGAATGGTGTATGCGTCGTCCCTTTCTGCATGCTTTGGAGCTACAGTTTCAGGACCATTGGTGGACCTTCAACGGTCCTGAAATGGCTTTTGTGTACATGTGCATTGAGAGCAGGAACACTTGTACGAGGATTTCATGGGTGAAGGTGCTTCTAAGTATACATTTTTTTGAGTGGTTTGATACTGGCCCAGACCGCCAGTTTTATAATCCACTACTGGTCCTGAGGACCCGATTTAATAAGGGCAAGTCATGAATTTAAATATAAAGACGCGGATAGAAGGTTGAAATGTCAATGTTCCTTTAAGGCAAGGAGACATTTTCCATGTCTTATTACCAGTGGCTGTTTTATGGAGACATCCAGCTAAGGAATCCTGATCTCAGGCCTGGACAACTTCCGATGGAGTGAGATGGGTGCGTAGAAGACAGTCAGCCTAAGCCCCATAGACTTTCCGAAGCCAAATGAGCAGTGCGGAGCACATCTGCAGAATACATTAGCCCGGTTTGATTGGTCCATGTTAAACAAAGATGGGATAGGGTTACATGCATTTTCTGTGGGAGTCCGGCTTGGATTTCAGCTTGATGATTTAGTCAGGTGTAAGCATGAAGTTTCCAATTTAAAGAAATAAATCTAAAGTGATTTTATTACCCTCTGCTTTACCCTGACACCCTGCTTCACCCTAGCTCTCTGTCAAAACATATGATGTGTTTATACACGGCCGGCCACACCGCCTCAGTCTGCTCCGTAACATCGCACAAGCCAGAAAATGCACTCAGGCTCCATAGGGCTCCAATATTTCATCATGGCCTCTCAGTCATCGAGTCCTCTTCCTAAATTCTTAGCATTTCTGCTTCCTGAAACATGTGCTCTGCCCCACAGCTGGGTATCCCACACGGAAAGAAAAAAAAAAAATTCTCAAGGAAAACGATTTTTCACAAATACAGACATTTGTTTCAAATCATCCGGAGACAGTAGCTGAATGTACATGTGGTCAGGGAGCATTTACCCCCCTAAATGATGGGAATCTCCATAAGATAAACCTTCTCCGAAGATGCTGCGTGCCACCGAGGGTTAAACCTTAGACGCCATTTTACCGATTTAGCCGGTATTTTTAGTGCATGGCTGGTAGAAATTTTTACCGATTCCATGTGTAGAAAATTATAGGATTACGATGTTTCTATTGTGGTCATATTTCTTAAGACGTGCCATCTGCTGTGGCCAAAATTTTGTAGTCTACAGTTTCCCGTGGTCACCAAAATGGCAGCTTCACACATAGGGGCTCATTTACTAAGGGTCCGAATGGCGCACTTTTGTCCGGTTTCCCGAATATTTCAGTTTTGCGCCGAGTTGCCTGGGATTTTGGCACACGCGATCGGATTTTGACACATTGGTGCCGGCTTGCACGCGACAGAAATGGGGGGGGGGGGGGGCGTGGCTGTCGGACAACCCGACGGATTCGGACATACCGCAGAATTTATAAAAGGATTTGTGTCGCAAGATCAGCACTCACATGCACCAGGAAGAAGCAGGTGAACTCCGGCGGACCTCGGTGCAGCAGCGACACAGGAAGGAACTCGGACACACGATCTTAGTGAATAGCGACGGACCCGAATCCTCGTTGGACAACGCACTTCGGGATCGCGATGGGACCAGGTAAGTAAATCTGCCCCATAGATGTAAACATTTTTGCCATTTAAAGATATTTTCCAGGTTAAAATATTGATGGCCTATCCTAAAGGGCCTCAATATCAGATTTTTAAAGCCCAACACCCAGCAACCCCACAGATTACAGAATGGAACAGGAGGCAGACAGCACTATTCTCCTTGTAGTGGTCAGGGGCGTAACTTGAGGGGGTGCAGAGGTTGCGATCGCACCTGGGCCCAAGAGGTTTAGGGGGCCCTTATGGTGTCACTTTCCCATATGAGAAGACTATTACTATAAACCATACATTATAGTCGGGGCCTGGCACAGAATTCGCACTGGGGCTTCTAGTTACACCACTGGTAGTAGTCATACCAGGTATGTTCCTATTGAAATGGATGATAGTTAATCTGCAGAGAACAGATAGTTTGTAATTTAGCCTCCTGTTCCCCCATCATGGGCCACCAGAGATGAACCAGAAGTGTCAGCCATCACATGATCACCACAGCTTGTGGCGGCCATATTGGTAACTACTCAGTTGCCTTGTGTCTATTTATTGCCAAATTTTGACATTTATTTAGGCTGTTAATAATGCAACGTGTATTGGATAGAGAACAACATGACATGTAAGATAAATGCAGTCAACTAGCAAAATGCTAAAAAGCCCAAAGCAACCAATCACAGCACAGCTTACATTTTATCAAACCATTATCAGAAATGAAAGCTGAGCTCTGATTGGTTGCTGTGGACAGAGGCATGGATTCTCTTATATAATGACTCTATTAGTTCATCATAGATTAGACATTTGGACTTGAAGGCCGGTTATAGGGACAGGTGTCGTCTTCATGAGACATCCCCTTTAAGATGATGTATAAGACACTCATATCTGTATGTAATCCCAACGTGTACCCTTGAAATCCCTTGAGTTTTGTATGAAATGTATTCTGAGGAAAAAAAACTGAAATTTTTGGAATATTTTAGAAATAACACCCGCACATAGTCAACAATTCTCCATGGAAACGTAGAAAGTTGTATAATGTGATGATTCTTATTTGTTGTCTCCTTGAAGGCGGACGGCTGCATCTTAATTAAAATGAAAAAATCCAAGTGAATTGTCTTTCTTTTATCTTCGGCAGTTCTTCTATCCCCCGAAAGTGTTGCGGGAGGTGGAACGTGCTCAGAGAGGCAGGTCAAGGACGGGAGACTGCTGGGTCCCGCCATCACAAGACGATTGCTTCAATTAGCTTTTGTTTTGTGTGAGAAATCGACTGATATTTACCAACCAAAAGGCTTTACTCTAACATCCGAGCAAACAAAACTATAAAGCCGCCACGTAGAAATACCTGGACCTTACTAACTGCAGACAGAAGACAAATGAAGCCGGAAATGAGAGAAACTTCTGTCTATCTACAGGGAAACCTCTCCAAAACACCCCCGCCCCCAAAAAAGACTGTTTTTTTGAGTGTCTGATCCCCCCCCCCCATTATACTTAATGGATCTCATATCTATCAATCTATCTATTATCTATCTATCTATCTATCTATCTATCTATCTATCTA